>NC_069502.1:227939099-228056599 GCF_027579735.1 Bombina bombina
TCCAAAAGCTTTAAAAAGTGCAAAGCATAGAAAATGAAGGCCAAAAAAATGTCCTGAACAAATACTAAATAGTAAACAAGCCCCAGACATCCACCCAAGAGCTTTTTAAAATAGCAAAATATCCATACTAGGCTCCATATTTAAAAAACACTGTTTAAAGGAACAAGTTGGCCCTTTATAATCAGTCTGTTTGCAATGTAGGAATAATATCCGCTACAAATAGTAAGCCAAAAGTAAGTTACTTCTGCATCCTCCAGTAATGATGATTGCTGTGAGAATGTTCTCCCCACCTTTCACCTGTCCTTGGAGCTTTTCCAGATCCCGTGGCATTTTGTATCTATTAACTGGTATTCCAAAATTTGTCCCAGGGGTGTCCATTTCCTGTTACCAAGACACACTCAGTATGGAGTTACCCAACCTACAAAGAGCTTTAATCCCTCCCACCTCCTGGTTCCCTTCAGTCTTTTTCCTTTACGAGAGAACAGGTGAAATGGTGTAATGCTGATATATCTTTATGTAAAAGGGTTGCTCAAACTGCTGAGGCCCATTATCCTCTCAAGTGACCAAGAATAGGACAGAGGAGTGTAGAGGAGTACCATATGCAGTGAGAGTAATTCTACTGTGGGAGCTTTTCACTAATGTGTCACTGGGACTGGTACTTCAAGCTCCTCCTGTTAGTCCTCCTATCTAACTAGGATGCCCTACACTTCCGCACGCTTCTCAGCAGGTACAATTTATTTAGAGCATCAGTGCCAGGGGATACTCCTCATATGGAGCACATACTGGACATGTAACTGTTAGAGGTTAAGAGTAATTGCTCTGTGGGGATTTATTTCTAAAACAAACCGAGACACAGCGTATCTTAGCATGCCTGTCATTTCTTCTTAAAAGGGAAGAGTCCACAGCTGCATTCATTACTTTTGGGAAATACAGAAACTGGCCACCAGGAGGAGGCAAAGACACCCCAGCCAAAGGCTTAAATACCTCCCCCACTTCCCTCATCCCTCAGTCATTCTTTGCCTTTCGTCACAGGAGGTTGGTAGAGAAGTGTCGAGAGAGTCTCTAATGGAGGGTAGTACTCTTCGCAATGGGACTGGAGTTTTAAGTAATCCTGTCAGCCTCTCAGTGAGAGCATGGATGAAAGTTAGAGTCCGGAGATGCAGGAAGAATTTTCCTGCAAACCCATCCCGACTCACATTAACAGCTTTTTTCACAAACATAGCAAGAAAGTGGATTCCCCAAATTGAGGGGTTTCCAAAAGTCTAGGCTTAATCAGCACAACCATTAATAATAAAAACTCAAGAAACATAAGTGTCAAAAAGTAAAAAATATCCTTTAATAAATCGCATAATTCACAAACATACCACATTCATGCATGGGATCCCAGTAATGAAAAAGTCAATGGACTGAGAGCAAACTTCTGGTGCACCAGGGTGAACTGGATATGTATGTTAACCAGTGGTATTAAATATTTGTAATCCACAAAGTTCCCAAAGTGCCGCTCTGCTGAACTAGCCAGACCAAACCCTCGACCCAAAACAGTGATCAAATCACCTTCAAAGCATACTTTTTCAAGCCGTGCATATATATGTTATTCACAGGTGCATGAGCTGTCATATCCTTCTTGACCACATTTGGTAAACAGTACTACCTGTGTTCGTAGTGCCGATGGCGGAATCTTCAATGCTTACATGGAGCGCGATCTTACAGGGCAGGTCGGGGCTAGTCGGGATCCAATGCTGCGGTAACGAAAAGAGGCTGCAAAGCACCGACGAGTCTGGACGCTCGTTTCACTACTTCACATAGTGCAGCGTGGAGCTTCTTCCGGGTGCTGACATCACCTAAATTAGAGTATCCTTTTATTGGTGTATAGTATTTGCCGGTCGTTCATTGATTCGTTGCCATACTTGTCAATCATGCTTTAGTTATTTTCAAAGTAGCAAGATTTGAATCGATAAGTGTAGCATTTCAAAACGTAATGTTTATTACAAATACTTTGTGTCCAACTTCAGCATTCATTACGTGAAGTATACCCGACTTAATACCATAAAGGAAATAAACAAGCAAAACATTCATACAGCCATTCACAATATGCACAAACAACCATAATTAAAAACAAAACATTAATCTTTATTTATTTATTTAATTTAGTAAATGTTTCTTTTAATTCCAATTACTTTTAAATCTTGCACTATTTTTATTATATATAATATATAACTATGTGCGTGAATATATACAATTTTTACTAACCACGAAAGGAGAGCTATCCTCAATTTACCTTGAAGATTCCGCCGTCGGCACTACGAACACAGGTAGTACTGTTTACCAAATGTGGTCAAGAAGGATATGACAGCTCATGCACCTGTGAATAACATATATATGCACAGCTTGAAAAAGTATGCTTTGAAGGTGATTTGATCACTGTTTTGGGTCGAGGGTTTGGTCTGGCTAGTTCAGCAGAGCGGCACTTTGGGAACTTTGTGGATTACAAATATTTAATACCACTGGTTAACATACATATCCAGTTCACCCTGGTGCACCAGAAGTTTGCTCTCAGTCCATTGACTTTTTCATTACTGGGATCCCATGCATGAATGTGGTATGTTTGTGAATTGTGTGATTTATTAAAGGATATTTTTTACTTTTTGGCACTTATGTTTCTTGAGTTTTTATTATTAACGGTTGTGCCGATTAAGCCTAGACTTTTGGAAACCCCTCAATTTGGGGAATCCACTTTCTTGCTATGTTTGTGAAAATATAATTCTCTAGGTAGCACCTGTTTCTTTTACAATAAGTATCTGAGTGCAGCTGTCCTGTTCTGTTTTGTTCACATTAACAGCTCCTTGGTAATCAGCGTTGACAAGTTTCGATGCCTACCTTTCTTCACTCAAGTCTGTGTCGGAAGCAAGGCTACTATCTGTCACACTTTAAGGGCTGTGTTCCTGTTCCACGGCGTAGATTCCGGTAAGATCATTTCATTTTATTTCGATATTTGAATGTTATGTTTACGAAACAAGGTAGGGTCCCAGTGGGACTCCTTTTTTTTTTTTTTAATAAGTAATCATGGGTTAATATCTCCTGAGGGGGTTATTCAACAGGGGGGACTTTTAATCATGTTTGTTATATGGCTCTATCTGCACAGTTAGGCTCAGGACCTTCACGGAATAGAACGGCCTTCTTTTAATGACGCAATCTTCCCAGATTGCTCTCCCTTTTCGTCACTGGCACGGTGCACCTCGTGACGGGTGCGGTTACGTTGTTTTTCACTACTGTATGCTGACTGTGTTCGACCAAGAGAGTCTTGCTCGTGGGTTGTCTGGTTCACAGGATGTGGTGAGTGCCCCAGCCATTGGGGGTGTTAAAGGGTGCCAGTTTTTTGCTATTGAGGCCATTGATGGCAGGCCCCTTCAGCCCGCACTCGTTACTCACGAAACTGCTCCGTTGTCCATGGCTGTTGGGGCTCTCCATTTTGAAACCCTCCAGTTCCAGGTGATAAACTCTCCGCATTGTCCGGTTTCTCTGGGTTATCCCTGGCTCCAAAACCACAATCCCAGTCTCAACTGGCGCAGGTCTGAAATTTTGTCGTGGTCCCAGCAATGTATTTCCACTTGTCTTCGGAAACCAGTTAAAGTCTTGTGCACTTCTTCGGTATCTCAATTGCCAGAAGAGTACCGAGAGTTTCTAGACTTTTTGACGAGTTGCGTGCCGGTACGTTGCCTCCTCACCGGTCTTACGATTGTGCCATAGACCTGCAACCCGGAGCCATTCCTCCTCGGGGGCGGGTGTACCCTCTGTCTGTTGCAGAGAATTGTGCTATGGAGGAGTGTGTTGCCGATGCTCTGTCGTGAGGGATCATCCGCAAATCCTGCTCTCCTGCAGGGGCTGGCTGCTTCTTTGTGAAGAAAAAGGGTGGCGAGTTAAGCCCATGCATCGATTATAGGGGTCTTAATCGTCTTACCATTAAGAATGCTTACCCTATTCCGCTCATTACGGAACTCTTTGACCGCCTCAAGGGAGCTACGGTCTTTACTAAACTTGATTTGAGAGGAGCGTACAATCTCGTTAGGATTAAGGAGGGCCACAAATGGAAAACAGCATTTAACACCAGGAGCGGGCATTATGAGTATCTTGTTATGCCCTTTGGCCTATGTAATGTTCCTGCTGTTTTTCTGGAATTTATTAATGATGTCCTACGAGGTATGTTGTGGTGTACTTAGACGACATCCTCATACACTCACCCACACTTGAGGCTCATCATTCTGATGTTACACGGGTTCTTCAGAGACTACGTGAGAACGGCCTTTTTTGTAAACTCGAGAAATGTGAGTTCCATCAGACTCAAGTAACCTTCCTAGGTTATGTTATCTCTGTTGCAGGGTTCTCCATGGATCCTGACAAGTAATCTGCAGTTCTGCAGTGGCCTCGCCCCAATACTATAGGAAGTTTATTAAAAACTTTTCTTCCTTGGTCAAACCTATCACAGACATGACCCGTAAAGAGAATGAACCACTCCATTGGTCACCTACTGCCATTAAGGCCTTTGATAGTCTTAAGACTGCCTTTGCTGCTGCTCCAGTTCTGGCTCATCCTAACCCTGTCCTGCCTTTCGTTCTTGAGGTCGATGCATCTGAGACTGGAGTAGGTGCCCTCTTGTCTCAACGTCCTACGCCTGACGTTTCCTTGCATCCGTGTGGTTTCTTCTCTAAGAAATTGTCTCCAGCGGAGTGCAATTATGAAATTGGTGACAGGGAATTACTGGCCATAATTTTGGCACTCAAGGAATGAAGGCATCTTCTCGAGGGTACTAGCGTGCCAGTGCTCATTCTTACTGACCACAAGAATTTAACTTATCTATCTGATGCAAAACGTTTGTCGCCCCGACAGACCAGATGGGCGCTCTTTTTGTCTCGGTTTAATTATGTGGTTTCCTACCTGCCTGGTAGTAAGAATGTTAGGGCTGATGCCCTCTCTCGACAATTTTCGCCTCTGTCCAAGGAGGAGTCTGTACCTACTCCTGTTATACCTCCTGACCATATTTTGGCTACCATACGTACTAATTTGACTTCTCCCTTGGGGGAGGAGATCCTGGCTGCACAAACCAATTATTATTATTATCAGGTATTTGTAGAGCGCCAACAGATTCCGCAGCGCTCACCTCCTTAGAAACCTAGTGGTAAGTGTTTTGTTCCTGAGAATCTTCGAACTGAACTTTTGCACACTTACCACTATCCTAAAGCCGCAGGTCACCCAGGCAAGAACCAAATGATTTGGTCTGTCACTCGACAATTCTGATGGCCAGGTCTTCGTTCTGATGTTGCTGTGTATGTTGCCTCCTGCTCAGTTTGTGCACAGAATAAGACTCCTCAACATCTTCCTGTGGGTCTTTTTCAACCTATTGCTAATGGTGAGCGTCCTTGGACACATCTTTCCATGGACTTCATTGTCAAGCTCCCTGTTTCCAATGGCAATACTGTTATCCTTATGGTGGTTGACCGTTTTTCTAAAATGTCACATTGCATTCCCTTGCTTGCTTCAATTTTTGCCCAGGAGGACATTCGTTTACATGGGTTACCCAAGGAGATAGTGTCGGACCGGGTAGCCAGTTTGTCTCCAGATTTTGGCGTTCCTTTTGTGCTCAAATGGGGATCCAGCTTTCCTTCTCCTCAGCATATCAACCTCAATCCAATGGGGCTGCGGAATGGTCTAATCAAGCTCTGGAACAGTTCCTCCGTTGCTATGTCTCAGATCACCACAATAATTGGTCTGAACTCTTACCTTGGGCAGAGTTTGCTCGTAATAGTGCTATTAATGCTTCCTCCAAGTTATCCCCGTTCATGGCGAATTATGGGTTTCAACCATCCTTGTTGCCCGATTCATTCATGTCTCAGGGTATTCTGGCTTTGGAGGAGCATCTCCGGCAACTCCGTTCCATGTGGGTACAGATTCAGGATTGCCTTCAGCGTTCTATGCAGCGCCAAAAGTTCCAGGCTGACCGTAGGCATCTGCCCGCACCTTCCTACCAGGTTGGTGAGAGAGTTTGGCTGTCCTCCCGCAACTTGAACCTTCGTGTGCCTTCCAATAAATTGGCTCCCCGTTATGTTGGTCCTTTTCGAAATACTCGGGTTAATCCTGTGGCCTACTCTCTTGACCTTCCTCCTGCTATGCGCATCTCCAATGTTTTTCATGTCTCCCTCTTGACACCATTGGTTTGTAATCGGTTTACCACTGTGTTGCCTCGTCCCCGTCCTATCTTTGTTGACAACCATGAGGAGTATGAGGTCAGCAGCATTATTGACTCTCGTATGTCCAGGGGCCGTGTACAGTATTTGGTTCACTGGAGGGGCTACGGTCCGGAGGAGCGTTTTTGGGTTCCCTCCTCTGATGTTCATGCTCCTGCCCTCCTCCGTGCCTTCCATGCCCGTTTCCCCAATAAGCCTTTTGTCCTACCGTGGGGGAGGGGTCTTTGAGGGGAGGGTACTGTCAGGGTTTTTTCCCTGTTTGTTTGCCATGTGCTGCTGGCAGCCATTTTACTCACCTCTCTTGCTGACTATGGTGCATTGTGGGGGATGCTGCTCATTTCCTGCACTTCCTTTTATGGCCAGACTGGTGTGCATCATCCGTGTGAGACAGGATGCAGTCTCAGAATTGTGATGTCATCACTTATTTAAAGGGCCTCTGTTCAGTATGCTTTGCCTTTGCGTTGTCTCAGACCTGTTTGTGAGAGTTCCTGTATATTTCCTGGCTGCCTGACGTCCTTCCTGATCCCTGGCTTGTTCCTGACTCTGCTGTTTTCCTTGTTCCTGATTCCAGCTCGTCTGACTATTCGCTTTGGCTCCTGACTCGGCTTGTCTGACTACCAGCTCTGGTTTTGACTCCTGGCTTATTTGACTTGTGGACTTTTTATAATTTTTTGCTATTAATAAAGGTGTGATTATTTTTGCACTTCTCGTCTCAGTCTGATTCCTGGCATCCTGACATGGGGGAATGGTCTCTTCACCCCGAAGTGTTTGCAGAGATTTGTCACAGATGGGGAACGCCGGAGATAGATCTCATGGCATCCAGACTCAATTGCAAACTACCTCGATACGGGTCGTGGTCCAGGGATCCCAAAGCAGAGGTGATAGATGCCTTAGTGGTTCCTTGGGTATTAAGCCTAGCTTACATTTTTCCTCCGTTACCACTTCTACCTCGCATAGTGGCATGCATCAAACAGGAGCGGGCCTCAGCCATTCTGATTGCTCCTTCATGGCCGTGGAGGGCGGGGTTTGCGGATCTGGTGGGGATGTCATCCTCTCCGCTGGGGAGGTTACCTTGTCGCAGGGCCCTGCTGTCACAGCATCAAAATCTAGATTCTCTGAGGCTGACTGCGTGGAGATTGAATGCCTAGTCAGCCAAGAGAGGCTTTTCTGAAAGTGTGATTGATACTCTAATTCAGGCAAGGAAGCCAGTCACTCGTTGCATCTACCTGTACCTCTACTTGTCTTGGTGTGAGAAGCATGGATATCCTTGGCATAAGGTGAAGATATCCAGGATTCTGTCCTTTCTCCAGGATGGCTTGGAGAAGGGTATTCCCGCTAGTTCCTTAAAGGGACAGATTTCGGCATTATCAGTCTTGTTGCATAGGAGACTCTCTGAGCTCCCTGACATCCAATCTTTTGTTCGGGCTCTGTCTAGAATCAGACCTGTCTTTAGGCAGTCGGCTCCGCCTTGGAGCTTAAACTTAGTCCTTAAGGTTTTGCAGAGGGTTCCGTTTGAACCTATGCATTCCATAGACATTAAGTTTCTTTCCTGGTAGGTTCTCTTCCTGTTGGCTATTGCATCGGCACGCAGAGTATCTGAGCTAGCTGCCTTGCAATGTGACCCTCCTTATCTGGTGTTTCATGCGGATAAGGCTGTACTGTGCACTGGGTTGGGGTTTCTCCCCAAGGTGGTGTCTAACCGTAATATCAATCAGGAAATAATTGTTCCTTCTTTGTGTCCTAACCCTTCTTCAAAGGAGAGGTTTCTTCATAACCTGGATGTGGTTCGTGCCTTTAAGTTTTATCTTCAGGCTACCAAGGATTTCAGACAGTCTACATCTCTTTTTGTGGTGTATTCTGTGAAGCGCAAGGGGCAAAGGGCCTCTGCTACTTCTTTGTCTTTTTGGTTGAGGAGTAAGATTTGCTTGGCTTATGAGACAGCGGGACATAAGCCTCCTCAGAGGATCACGGCTCATTCAACTAGAGCTGTCACTTCGTCTTGGGCCTTCAAGAATGAGGCCTCTATGGAGCAAATTTGTAAGGCGGCTACCTGGTCCTCCTTACACACTTTTACAAAGTTTTACTAGTTTGACGTTTTTGCTTCTGCAGAAGCTGTTTTTGGGAGAGAGGTTTTGCAGGCTGTGGTGCCCTCTGATTAGGGTCTGCCTTTTTGCCCACCCGGTTTCATTCAGTGTCCTCTAGAGCTTGGGTATATGTTCCCAACAGTAATGAATGAAGCCGTGGACTCTCCTCCCCTTTAGATGGAAAATATAAATTATGCTTTCCTGATAATTTCATTATCAGGTAAGCATAATTTGTTTCTTAGTTTAAAACCAAACCTAGGTAGGCTCATATGATAATTTGGAAGCCCTTGAAGGCCGCCTCTTATCACATGCTTTTTTATTTACTTTTCAAAACAGGGTAGTGCTAGTTCATGTGAGCCATATAGATAACATTGTGATCATTACCGTGGCTTGTGGCAGACACTGCATTAATTGGCTAAAATGCCAAAGTCAAAAGGTAATAAATAAAATGTCATGTGATTTGGGGGCTGTCGGAAGATGCTTAGGGGCATATTTATCAATGTGTGAGTGGGCATGGAACGAAGTCGGCATTTATCATTGCACAAGCAGTTCTTGTGAACTGCTGGTGCAATGCCGCCCCCTGCAGATTTGCAGCTAATCGGCCGCTAGCAGGGGGTGTCAATCAACCCGATCGTATTCGATCAGGTTGATTTCTGTCCGCGGCCTCAGAGCAGGCGGACAAGTTATGGAGCAGCAGTCTTTAGACCTCTGCTTCATAACTTCTGTTTCCGGAGAGCCTTCATGGAGCTTGATGAATATGCCCCTTAGATGCAAGGTAATCACAGAGGTAAAAAGTATATTCATATAACAGTATTGGTTATTCAAAACTGTGGAATGGGTAATAAAGGGATTTAAACAATACAAATTCTGGTGTAGACTGTCCCTTTAAGTTCAAAAACATGTTTTCAGTTTGTTAATCTTTCTGAACTTTGGGAATCCATCCGAAAAATCTCTACTCTGGCAAAAGAACTGAAATTCTGTTGGAGGAAAGTACATCTTTTAAAAAGTCCATGGATAGGAAGTTTGAGGCGGGTTTTTTGTTAAATCCATCTGTTAGCATTGCTTTTGTAGAAGGGGCAGTTACACTGTGGTTTTCCTTGAAGATATTCAGAATCGCTTGAAATTGATCAAAATCGCGAGGCAAAGCAATTATGGATGTTAGCTTAAATGCTAGTAATGTAGCTTTAGCGGTGCTTGTTAGAAGAGCTGGTGTTGAGGAGTAGGCTTTTGCATCTTCTGTTTTCAAGGTAAGATTCTCTTTGGTCCAGGTTTAGACTTTATCATCACTACAGTAATGGGTGGTAAGGGAGCTTTCTTACCTCAGGACAAACATTCCAAGGGCATGTCTCGACCGGTAACTTTTTGTTTCTTTTGCCTTCGACCTCTTTGACTCAAAATTCCGACTCCCCCTAAGTCCTCCTGGAAGCCGGGAAATCTTTGGAAAAATTCCAAGGCGACAAAGAAATCCTCTTCTTTCTCTTCTACAACAGCATGAAGGTATGACTCCCACTCCAGAGTTCTCTCTGGTAGGCAGCAGGTTGAGCCTGTTTCTGCAGGCCTGGTTCAGATCTATTCAGGATCCCTGGGTATTAAAAACATGTCAGAGGTTCCTTATTTTGCATGTTTCCATGACAGAAATAATCAATTCATGACACAATAGATTTGAAGGAGGCATTTCTGCACTTCCCATTCACAGTGATCATCATAAATTCTTCAGGTTTGCTTTCAGATCAAACTTTACCATTTTGCTCTTCCATTCGGTCTGGCGACCGTTCCCAGAGCTCAAGGAATTTTTTGGTTGCTTCCTATTCGGATGCCATTTTGAGTAAAGCTCTGTCCTTGCATTTGACGTCTCTTCATACAGAAACAATGATTCATTTTTTTTTAAGAGATTATGTCTGGAACATCAATCTTCCAAAAATTTCTCATGATTTTATAACGCCAGAGTTACTTTTCTGGGGGTTGTCATAAACTGTTTGCATGCATCTCTCCCTGATGAAGAGTCGCAGAAAAAAAAATGCGACAGGCCTGTGGAGATCTTCAAACAACTGCTCTTCCGTTGCTCGCTGACTGCATGAAAGTTGAAGGTTTAATGGTAGCTGCTTCAGATGCCCTCCTTTTCACAAGGTTTCACTTTTGCCCAGTTTCAACTTTGTATACTAAGGCAGTGGAATGGAGGTTACACACATATCTCAATCAATTTGTCTGGATTACAAGGCCTGACAATCTCTTCGGTTACATAAGTTGGATGTAGTCAGAGCTTTGAAGTTTTATCTCCAAGCTACCATAGAATTAAAGCGTGGTCTTTATTTGTTGATTTTTCAGGACAGCGTAGAGATAAAAAGGCTACTTTGGTTACATTTGCTTCTTGGTTAAAGCAACTTATAGCTTACATGGAGGCAGGTAAAGCTCCCTCCACCTTCTGTCACGGCTCATTCAACTAGATCTGTATCTGCTTCTTGGGCTTTCAAAAATGAGGCTTACATTGAACAGCTTAGCAAAGCTGATACTTGGTCTAACTCTCCATACTTTTACAAAATGTTTTCATTTTTATGTTTTTGCCTCTTCGTAAGCTGCTTTTGGCAGGAAGGTTCTTCAGGCCACAGTTTCTGGTTTAAGATGTGCCGGCTCATCATTTGTCTGTCCAACCCACTTTTATTGTAACTTGGACTCCACAGCTTGCGTATTGGATCTCAAATGTCAAGGGTCATGGACTTTATTTTTACTAGATCCTGCATGGGACAGAATGCTACAGCAGTAACCTGTAATATGCAAACTCACTAACTTGAGTGTTCTCTGTGCACAGACCTTGCCTCTGCTTCTTTAATGGCAGCTTTTCCTGAAAAGCTCCAGCCCTCTAATTAATTGACATCAAAGTAGATTTAGCTATCAACAAATGATGCCAATAGAACAAAGCAAATGTGATAATAAAATAAAATTGGAAAGTTGTTTAATAAAAATTAAACTATGATGATTCAGATAGGGAATGCAATGTAAACTGTCACCTTAATACAGCCAAATTCAGTAGTCTCTGTGCTTGGTTATCATTCAAACTACTGTGTTCTTGCACACTTTATTTTTAATACTCCAGCATCCCTGCTACTCAGAAGACGACTTCTACAATATGCCTGCTGCTCTCAGTAAGTTTGTCTCACAGCCTCTCCAACACAAGCTTGCTACACTAATTGCAGCTGCTCACATCCAGATGATTACTCGGCCACAGAGGCTTGCTTCAACAATCTGCCTGCAGCTCTCAGCAAGTTTGTTTCACAGTCTCTCTGCAACACGACCAGCTTGTTACATACATACATACATACTGTCACAGAGGCCTGCTTTACAGTCATCCTGCTGCTGCATGGTTCACAGCCTCTCTGCTACACTGAAGCCTGCTTTGTGGTTTACAACCTTCTTGCTACATTGAAACTTACTCCACAGTCTACCTGTTGCTCACAGCCAGCTATTTAGTTTTTTATTTAGTCACCAACCATTGAGGCCTGCTCAGTTTGTCAAGTTGTTATTAACAAACATTTTAGAGAAATTGCCTAGTGCACTGACAGCTTGCTTCATTGCTATCTACAGACACTATTTCTTTCATGTAATTGGCAAGAGTCCATGAGCTAATGACGTATGGGATATACAATCCTACCAGGAGGGGCAAAGTTTCCCAAACCTCAAAATGCCTATAAATACACCCCTCACCACACCCACAATTCAGTTTTACAAACTTTGCCTCCTATGGAGGTGGTGAAGTAAGTTTGTGCTAAGATTTCTACGTTGATATGCGCTTCTTAGCATTTTGAAGCCCGATTCCTCTGAGTACAGTGAATGTCAGAGGGATGTGAAGGGAGTATCACCTATTGAATGCAATGGTTTTCCTCACGGGGATCTATTTCATAGGTTCTCTGTTATCAGTCGTAGAGATTCATCTCCTACCTCCCTTTTCAGATCGGCGATATACCCTCATATTCCATTACCTCTACTGATAACCGTTTCAGTACTGGTTTGGCTATCTGCTATATGTGGATGGGTGTCTTTTGGTAAGTATGTTTCTTTCATATAATTGGCAAGAGTCCATGAGCTAGTGACGTATGGGATATACAATCCTACCAGGAGGGGCAAAGTTTCCCAAACCTCAAAATGCCTATAAATACACCCCTTGCCACACCCACAATTCAGTTCCTGAGATTCTCTTTTCTAGACAAGCATTACCAATTTGTTGCTCTTCCTTTTAGCCTAGCGACAGCTCCAACGATCTTTTCAAAGGTTCTCGGTGCCCTACTCTCTATAATCAGAGAGCGGGGTATTGCAGTGTTTCCTTATTTGGACGATATCTTGGTACTTGCTCACTCTTTACATTCTGCAGAATTTCACACGAATCAACTAATGTTGTTTCTTCAAAGACATGGTTGGAGGATCAATTTACCAAAAAGTGCTTTGATTCCTCAGACAAGGGTAACCTTTTTAGGATTCCAAATAGATTCAGTATCCATGACTTTGTCTCTAACAGACAAGAGACGTCTGAAATTGGTTGCAGCCTGTCGGAACCTTCAGTCTCAATCATTCCCTTCAGTAGCTATGTGCATGGAGGTTTTAGGTCTCATGACTGCAGCATCGGACGCGATCCCCTTTGCTCGTTTTCACATGAGACCTCTTCAGCTTTGTATGCTGAACCAATGGTGCAGGGATTATACAAGGATATCACAATTAATATCCTTAGATCCCAATGTTCGACTATCTCTGACTTGGTGGTTAGATCACCATCGTATAGTTCAAGGGGCCCCTTTTGTTCGTCCAACCTGGACTGTGATCACAACAGGTGCAAATCTTTCAGGTTGGGGAGCTGTTTGGGGATCTCTGACAGCACAGGGGGTTTGGAAATCTCAAGAGGCGAGATTACCAATCAATATTTTTGAACTCAGTGCAATTCTCATAGCTTTTCAGTTTTGGCCTCTATTGAAGAGAGAGACATTATTTCTTTTCATACAGACAATGTCATTACTGTGGCGTATGTCAATCATCAGGGTGGGACTCACAGTCCTCAAGCTATGAAAGAAGTATCCCGGATACTTGTGTGGGCAGAATCCAGCTCCTGTCTAAATTCTGCGGTCCATATCCCAGGTATAGACAATTGGGAAGCGGATTATCTCAGTCGTCAAGCTTTACATCCTGGAGAGTGGTCTCTTCACCCAGATGTGTTTTTTCAAATTGTTCAGATGTGGGGGCTTCCAGAAATAGATCTGATGGCATCTCATCTAAACAAAAAACTTCCCAGGTACCTGTCCAGGTCCAGGGATCCTCAGGCGGAAGCAGTGGATGCATTGACACTTCCTTGGAGTTATCAACCTGCCTATATTTTTCCGCCTCTAGTTCTTCTTCCAAGAGTGATTTCCAAGATTATCATGGAGCAATCATTTGTACTGCTGGTAGCTCCAGCATGGGCTCACAGGTTTTGGTATGCGGATCTTGTTCGGATGTCCAGTTGCCAACCCTGTCCACTTCCACTAAGGCCAGACCTATCTCAAGGTCCATTTTTCCATCAGGATCTCAAATCATTAAATTTGAAGGTATGGAAATTGAATGCTTAGTGCTTAGTCACAGAGGTTTATCTGACTCAGTGATTAATACTTTTTTGCAGGCTCGTAAATCTGTTTCTAGAAAGATTTATTATTGAGTTTGGAAGACTTACATTTCATGGTGTTCTCATAAATTCTCTTGGGATTCTTTTAGAATTCCTAGAATTTTAGTTTCTTCAGGATGGTTTGGATAAGGGTTTGTCTGCGAGTTCCTTGAAAGGACAAATCTCTGCTCTTTCTATTTTATTCCACAGAAAAATTGCTAAACTCCCTGATATTCATTGTTTTGTACAGGCTTTGGTTCGTATCAAGCCTGTCATTAAATCAATTTCTCCTCCTTGGAGTCTTAATTTGGTTTTGAAGGCTTTACAGGCTCCTCCGTTTGAGCCTATGCATTCTTTGGACATTAAATTGCTTTCTTGGAAAGTGTTGTTTTGGCCATCTCTTCTGCTAGAAGAGTTTCTGAATTATCTGCTCTTTCTTGTAAGTCTCCTTTTCTGATTTTTCATCAGGATTTCAGGAAGACTTCTAGTCTATTTGTTATCTATTTGTTATCTTTTCTGGTTCTAGGAAAGGTCAGAAGGCTTCTGCCATTTCTTTGGCATCTTGGTTAAAGCTTTTGATTCATCACGCTTATTTGGAGTCTGGTAAATCCCTGCCTCAGAAGATTACAGCTCATTCTACTAGGTCAGTTTCCACTTCTTGGGCTTTTAAGAATGAAGCTTCAGTTGATCAGATTTGCAAAGCAGCAACTTGGTCTTCTTTGCATACATTTACTAAGTTCTACCATTTTGATGTTTTTTCTTCTTCAGAAGCAGTTTTTGGTAGAAAAGTTCTTCAGGCAGCTGTTTCAGTTTGATTCTTCTGCTTATAATTTCTGTTTTTTTCTTTTCCTTTATAAGATTAAAACTTATGATTTGGGTTGTGGATTTATTTTTTTCAGCGGAATTGGCTGTCTTTATTTTTTATCCCTCCCTCTCTAGTGACTCTTGCGTGGAGTTCCACATCTTGGGTATTGCTTTCCCATACGTCACTAGCTCATGGACTCTTGCCAATTACATGAAAGAAAACATAATTTATGTAAGAATTTACCTGATAAATTAATTTCTTTCATATTGGCAAGAGTCCATGAGGCCCACCCTTTTTATCGTGGTTATGATTTTTTTGTATAAAGCACAATTATTCCAATTCCTTTGTTTATGCTTTTGCTCCTTTCTTTATCACCCCACTTCTTGGCTATTCGTTTAACTGAATTGTGGGTGTGGTGAAGGGTGTATTTATAGGCATTTTGAGGTTTGGGAAACTTTGCCCCTCCTGGTAGAATTGTATATCCCATACGTCACTAGCTCATGGACTCTAGCCAATATGAAAGAAATGAATTTATCGGGTAAATTCTTACATAAATGATGTCTTTCATTACTTAAGACACGCTCAGCTATGGTTTGGCACTTTATGTATTTATATAAAGTTCTAAATATATGTATTGTACTTATATTTGCCATTATTCAGGTTTTCAGTATATTTTCTTTTGCAGACTGTTGGTTTCATATCAGGGAAATGTTTTTTTATGAAAATTTATTTCTTACCTGGGGTATAGTCTCTTTTTCAAATTTACTGTCTTTTAAATGCGCGCGTAGAATTAGATTTTTTGCCTCAGTTACGTTCGTTGACGCAAATTCGTCCTTCACAAGGTTGCGTCATCTATGACGCGAGTGTATCGTTTTCTGACGTTTTTGGCGCCAAAAAATATTTTTGTTTGTTGTGCGTCATACTTGGTGCCAAATATTTTCATTATTTAAGACCCCATTCCTATTTGCCTCTTGCCTTTTTCTATGTCAGAGGGCTATGCTGTTTGCATTTTTTCCCATTCCTGAAACTGCCATATAAGGAAATTGATAATTTTGCTTTATATGTTTTTTTCTCTTACAATTGCAAGATGTCTCAATTTGATCCTGTCTCAGAATTCACTGTTGGATCCCTGCTACCTGATAACAGTTCTACCAAAGCTAAGTGCATTTGTTGTAAACTTGTGGAGATTATACCTCCAGCTGTGGTTTGTAATAGTTGTCATGATAAACTTTTACATGCAGAAAATGTATCCATTAGTAGTAGTTCATTACCTGTTGCTGTTCCCTCAACATCTAATGCACAAGATATACCTGTAAATTTAAAAGAATTTATTTCTGATTCTATTCGGAAGGCGTTGTCTGCTATTCTGCCTTCTAATAAATGTAAAAGGTCTTTTAAAACTTCTCATAGAGTTGATGAAATTTCAGATGACCGGCAACATACTGATTTATCCTTTTCTGATGAGGATTTATCTGATTCAGAAGATCCTGCCTCATATATTGATGCTGACAAATCCTCTTATTTAAAATGGAGTATATTTGTTTTTTATTCAAGGAAGTGTTGATTACATTGGATATGGAGGAAACTAGTAATCTTGATATTAAAACTAGTAAACGTTTAAATTCTGTTTATAAACCTCCTGTGGTTATTCCAGAGGTATTTCCAGTTCCTGATGCTATTTCCGATATGATTTCTAAAGAATGGAATAGGACTGGTGGTACTTTTATTCTTTCTTCAAGGTTTAAAAAATTGTATCCTTTGCCAGCAGTTAGATTGGAGTTTTGGGAAAAGATCCCCAAAGTTGATGGGGCTATCTCTACTCTTGCTAAACGTACTACAATTCCTACGGAATATAGTACTTCTTTTAAAGATCCTTTAGATAGGAAACTTGAATCTTATCTAAGGAAGGCTTATTTATATTCAGGTCATCTTCTTAGGCCTGCAATTTATCTGGCTGATGTTGCAGCTGCTTCAACTTTTTGGTTGGAAACTTTAGCACAACAAGTATCGGATCATGATTTGTATAGCATTGTTAAGTTGATTCAACATGCTAATAATTTCATTTGTGATGCCATTTTTTATATCATCAAAATTGATGTTAGATATGTCTTTAGCTATATTAGCTAGAAGAGCTTTGTGGCTCAAATATTGGAATGCTGATATGACTTCTAAGTCCAGATTGCTATCTCTCTCTTTCCAAGGTAATAAATTATTTGGTTCTCAGTTGGATTCTATAATTTCAACTGTCACTGGGGGGGAAGTGTCAGGGTTTTCCCCCTGTTTGTTTGCCATGTGCTGCTGGCAGCCATTTTACTCGCCTCTCTTGCTGACTATGGTGCATTGTGGGGATGCTGCTCATTCCCTGCACTTCCTTTTATGGCCAGACTGGTGTGCATCATCCATGTGAGACAGGATGCAGTCTCAGAATTGTGATGTCATCACTTATTATTTAAAGGGCCTCTGTTCAGTATGCTTTGCCTTTGCGTTGTCCTGTTTGTGAGAGTTCCTGTGTATTACCTGGCTGCCTGACGTCCTTCCTGGTTCCTGATCCCTGGCTTGTTCCTGACTCTGCTGTTTTCCTGATTCCGGCTCGTCTGACTATTCGCTTTGGCTCCTGACTTGGCTCGTCTACCAGCTCTGGTTTTGACTCCTGGCTTATTTGACTTGTGGACTTTTTTATTATTTTTTATTATTTTTTGCTATGAATAAAGGTGTGATTATTTTTGCACTTCTCTAGTCTGATTCCTGGCACCCTGACAGGAAGGGAGTTTTTTTGCCTCAGGATAAAAAAAACCTAAGGGTAAATCTAAAGCTTCTAACCGTTTTTGTTCCTTTCGACATAAGGAACAGAAATCTAATCCTTCCGCAAAGGAATCTGTTTCCAATTAGAAGCCTTCCTCAAATTATAATAAATCCAAGCCATTTAAGAGATCAAAGCCAGCTGGTAGGGGGCACATTAAAATTTTTCAAAGATGTTTGGATCAATTCGGTCCAAAATCATTGGATTCATAGTATTGTGTCTCAGGGGTACAGAATAGGATTCAGAGTAAGACCGCCTGTGAGAAGATTTTTTCTCTCACGCATTCCAGCGAACCCAGTAAAGGCTCAGGCTTTCCTGAAGTGTGTTTCAGACCTGAAGTTATCAATTAGATTTGGTTTGTATCAAGCCTGTCATTAAATCAATCTCTCCTCCTTGGAGTCTTAATTTGGATTTTATGGCTTTACAGGCTCCTCCATTTGAGCCTATGCATTCTTTGGACATTAAACTACTTTCTTGGAAAGTGTTGTTCCTTTTGGCCATCTCTTCTGCTAGAAGAGTTTCTGAATTATCTGCTCTTTCTTGTGATTCTCCTTTTCTGATTTTTCATCAGGATAAGGCAGTTTTGCGGACTTCATTTAAATTCTTACCTAAGGTTGTGAATTCTAACAACATTAATAGAGAAATTGTTGTCCCTTCTTTGTGTCCTAATCCTAAGAATTCTTTGGAGAGATCTTTACATTCTTTGGATGTGGTGAGAGCTCTGAAATATTATGTTGAAGCCACTAAAGATTTCAGGAAGACTATTTGTTAGCTTTTTTGGTTCCAGGAAAGGTCGGAAGACTTCTGCCGTTTCTTTGGCATCGTGGTTAAAGCTTTTGATTCATCAAGCTTATTTGGAGTCGGGTAAAGCCCCGCCTCAGAGAATTACAGCTAATTCTACTAGATCAGTTTCCACTTCTTGGGCTTTTAAGAATGAAGCTTCAGTTGATCAGATTTGCAAAGCAGCAACTTGGTCTTCTTTGCATACATTTACTAAATTCTACCATTTTGATGTATTTGCTTCTTTAGTAGCAGTTTTTGGTAGGAAAGTTCTTCAGGCAGCTGTTTGTTTGATTCTTCTGCTTATGATTTAAGTTTTTATTTTTTGAGAATAAACTTATATTTGGGTTGTGGATTCATTTGTTTCATCGAAATGGCTGTTTTTATTTTGTCTCTCTCTAGTGACTCTTGCGTGGAGTTCCACATCTTGGGTATTGCTATCCCATACGTCACTAGCTCATGGACTCTTGCTAATTACATGAAAGAAAATATAATTTATGTAAGAACTTACCTGATGTATTTCTTTCATATTGGCAAGAGTCCATGAGGCCCACCCCCTTTTTTATGGTGGTTATGATTTTTTTTTGTATAATGCGCAATTATTTCCAAATTCCTTTGTTGATGCTTTTTACTCCTCTCTTTATCACCCCACTTCTTGGCTATTCGTTTAACTGAATTGTGGGTGTGGTGAGGGGTGTATTTATAGGCATTTTGAGGTTTGGGAAACTTCTAGTACCTGAGACAGAGCTAATCCCAAGATTCTTCCATTGTTTGAAAGTCACTGTAGTAAGACCTGGAAAGAAGTCAGGGTTCCCTGAAGAGGGAGTAGCCTAGTGACTATTATTTACACCCAGCCTATGAAAGATTTTCCTTGAAGCGTGTAGAGGTTTTCCCATGAGTGGATGCTGTTTTAAATATTTATCTATTTTCACGGGAGCATGAAGAGCGACCAAGGATCAGCCACTTGTCTCTAAGGTGGGAATAGTAAAGTGATCCTGAACTGTAAGCCAGTCTAGGACATATTTCGCTTGAGCAAACCCCCATATTCTATTGAGACTCATCATTTTATGTGTGTTAATCTTATGTTTTTTGTTCACCCATATGAAAGAAAAGATAAGAGACTTTAGAAACATAAGGTATAATTTGGAATAGATAAAGGAGCTTTGGGGATATATTCATCTTCCTATCCCTATTCTCTATTCTCCCTGACATGGTGAGGGGAAGCTTTACCCTGTGGCGAGTGAGGTCTTGCAGCATTTCTTAAGTGGGGAATAACTAGCATCGTACCATTTTGTTTGGGTCTACGGATAGCTTAATGCCCAAATACTTGAATGTACCCTTAACTATTTTAAAGTCATATGCTAGCTTAGGTTGATTTGTTTGCAGATATAACAATACCAGTTCTGACTTGTCTATGTTTATCTTGTATCTCGCTATATCGACTGCACTCTATAATAGCCATAACCCTGGGGATATTTGTTTTTGGGTTCTTTATGTATAGGACCATGTCATCCGCAAAGAGGTATAAGTGTAGTGTTGTCACCTAGCCCTAAGCCCTCTGTTTCCTCTCTAATTTTAATAGCCAACTGCTCGAAAGCCTTTTCTGCATCAACAAGGCACAGCCTTCTGTCGCCTATCCCGTCCCGTGACCCCTCGGATGATCCCAATAGTGGGTTAGCAGGTGTTGTAGAATATAAATGCTTATAACAGATGATCTGCCCTTGTGGTAGTATAATAGCAAGCCTATTTGCAAGAATTTTTGTAAAGAGTGTTTAGTCCGAATTCATTAATGACATAGGACGATATGATGCAGGTTGAAGTGGTTCTCTCTCAGGTTTAGGTATAAAATTTGTATGTGCTTCTATAAAGAGTTGCGATAATAGAACCCGTCCGCCCTCGGTTCAATTGAATAATCTAGCTAGGGTATCTGCAATGTCATGTTTAAGTATTTTGTAGAATTCACCCGTTAGCCCATCCAGGCCCCGCAATTTTTCTAGTGGAAGCTCCCTCTATTGGGGCATTCAGTGTTGACAGTTGTTTCGTAGTCAATTTTGGTAGTGTTAGTGATTCCAAAAGGTTGATTGAAGGAGATCTACATTCTTCCCTTGATATAATCGTGCATAGTACTCTCTAAATGCTGTTTTAATCCCAGAATTTGTAGTCTGGACCCTGTCATTGGCTTTGATGTCCAAGATGTTATTAGATGGCCTTATTATTTATTTGAGTCTAGCTAGGAGCCGTCCCATTTTGTTGCTATATCAGTTGTATTTAGCATGTGTTGCATTTAGGAATCTAGTGGATTCCTGGAAGAGTGCTGGGTCTCTAAGTGTTTTAACTTCATTATATTTAATCTTGTTGGCCTTATGGGGTTGCATAAGTGTGTTCCTAGCATTTAATTGTCTTTTTAGTAGTAGTTCCTCTCTCTGCTTTTTCTTTCTCCTAATGCCTACCATATATGAGGTTATTACACCCCTAAGGACTGCCTTACCCGCTTCCCAGGAGATCAAGGACTGTTCCAGGCGTTCCTAAATTGAGGATTGGTATGCAAGCCGCTCTCCCATTAGATATTGTTTGAGGTTGACATGATATAGATATTTTGGAAATGACCATTTCTTTATGTGACCCCTGTCATTTTGTGTTAAGCTTTAGTATTATCGGAGCATGATCAGAGATGACAGGTGTCTCAATACTGGTTTCTACATTTCTTTCATGTAATTAGCAAGAGTCCATGAGCTAGTGACGTATGGGATATACATTCCTACCAGGAGGGGCAAAGTTTCCCAAACCTTAAAATGCCTATAAATACACCCCTCACCACACCCACAATTCAGTTTTACAAACTTTGCCTCCCATGGAGGTGGTGAAGTAAGTTTGTGCTAGATTCTACGTTGATATGCGCTTCGCAGCAGGCTGAAGCCCGGTTTTCCTCTCAGAGTGCAGTGAATGTCAGAGGAATGTGAAGAGAGTATTGCCTATTTGAATACAATGGTCTTCCTCTAGGGGATCTATTTCATAGGTTCTCTGTTATCGGTCGTAGAGATTTCTTCTCCTTCCTCCCTTTTCAGATCGACGATATACTCTTATATACCATTACCTCTACTGATTCTCGTTTCAGTACTGGTTTGGCTATCTACTATATGTAGATGAGTGTCCTGGGGTAAGTAAGTCTTATTTTTTGTGACACTCTAAGCTATGGTTGGGCACTTTATATGTAAAGTTCTAAATATATGTCTTTAAACTTATATTTGCCATGATTCAGGATAATCCGTATTCCTTCATTCAGACTGTCAGTTTCATTATTTGGGATAATGCATATGAATAAATATTTTTTTTCTTACCTTGAAAATTTTCAATTGACTATTTTTACCTGTAGGCTGTTAGGCTCGCGGGGGCAGAAAATGCTTCATTTTATTGCTTCATTCTTGGCGCAAACTTTTTTGGCGCAGAATTGTCATTTCTGGCGTCGTAGTTGACGCCGGAAGTTGTTTGTAGTTACGTCATTTTTTTGACGCATGTGTATTCAGACGTTTGTTTGCGCCAAAAAATGTGGGCGTTGTACTTAGCGTCAATAATGTGGGGGTCATACTTGTTCCACTTTTTTCTCACATTATTTAAGTCTCACTTTTTTGTTGCTTCTGGTTGCTAGAGGCTTGTTTATTTTGCATTTTTCCCATTCCAGAACTGTCATTTAAGGAATTTGATAATTTTGCTTTATATGTTGTTTTTTTCTATTACATATTGCAAAATATTCAAAACACTGTTCCTGTATCAAGAAATGCTGAGGGATTCTTGTTGACTGATATCAGTGCTACCAAAGCCAAGTTCATTTATTTTAATGTTATGAATGTTTATCTTTAGCTATGGTTTGTAATAAGTTATCATGATAATTTTTTTTTTTTTTTTTTTTTTTTTTTTTTTTAATATTTTTATTGAGGTATTTAGATCAGGCATACAATACATATACAGTTGTGTAAAAAAAAAAAATATTACAATAGAGCACCATACATATAACATATTCCATAATTTTGCATAACAAGAACAATATGTTCACACTGTATTTTGTGGCTCAGGAAAAGTATACCTTTTGCCTGTACATTGCGAACCTTCCAAACATGACTCAATAGGTCACTCTTGGACCTCAAATGCTTAAAAATGGGTATAAGTAGAAGAAGGTAATTTGAAACAAGGAGACCTCTCTTGGGTCTTAACTGGAGTACCTCAGGTTTTTATAGTTTTCTGGAGGGAAAGAACTCTTATAGGATTTGGTGTCAACGAAGTAAAAGTAATATGGGGTGGGGGGAAGAAATGGTACTCGCTTGCTTTTAGTATATTATGTAAGCATGATATAGCTCTATAAAGCACGTGGTATGGGATATAAAAATAGGGAAGCATGAAAAGTTAGGCAGCACTATGATAATAAGCTATAAAGGCTACATATAACCTAGAACAGTATTTTTAACTCAAAAACAGAGGGTAGGTGATAATAGGTTAAAATATGCGACAATTTTACTCCTCAGCACAGACCCTAGGGAAAAAATAAAAAGGTTGTGATAAGATTATATAAAGATCGTGGACAAGGATTATCTCTAGTTAACTGACATTAGGGTGAGCTGCGTGAGATTCAACATGTAAGCTAGACTGCCAACAATATGGGTAAAAAAATACATATGATGAGGATGGCTGGCTAGGGTGGTAGTGTGACTAAGTAACCCATCAATCCCCTAGAGGGGAAAGATGGTGGAGCATGAGGACTACAAAGGAGCCGCCATCATAGCAAAGGGATGCACTTACATAGGTTACACAGATAAAGACCTAGGAGGAGCTTGTGTTTGCAACCTCAGCTAGTAATGTTACTTAGAAAATTTCCATCCTATAAGGGTTATAAAATAGCATAGTCTAGACTGTGAACACATCATGAGGGAGAAGATGATTGCTATATAACCTGTATCACCCTCATAAGCCCCTATATACACATATATAAGATACAAGCCAGGGCAATTATTGTGAGCAGCCAATCTCCCTTTCAGCAGTATAAACATAAGACATCCATGAGAACACTCAAACGCTACGGGAAAAGAGTATTATTAAGGTGAACCTATTACAACTAACTAAGTGGAACCATACACTGTAAACACCTTAAAATATGGGAGTAAAGTGTGTCATCACGACTTTAAACATATAACCAATATTAACTGCAAAAGACACGTCTTCATGGTAACTAGGTAGACAAACATCAATGCACAACTATTAATCCATATTATAAAATGTTAGTTAAAGATAAGTCTGATACAAACTTAGTCCCCAGACATATGATATAGAGTCCGTGTGGTTGCAAAGACTCCGGTACACTGAGAGTTGTGGAGAGACCCCTGCTCATTACCGTAAGTCCTGTATACATGCTGGAACCTAGCCCACACCGGTTCTCCAGGCAATGTTATGGGGTGTAGAATACACCAGGCCGCAGTAGATGTCTGGGTAAATTAGCCTGCTTAACTGAATATGTTCCCTTGTGAGGAGCGCCTGTGTACTTGTCTCTCTGTCGGCTGTATGCAAAGCGGAACACAACCGCAACCTTTTTAACCGCCAGTGCGTCCACATAAGCTAAAGGTTGACAGAGCATTCCCCAAGCGGCATCCCAGTCTGGCACTTGATCTCTGGTGCTCACTCTTTTAACCATCAGACCGCTATGCGCAGCCGAGAACCTCACTTCTGCAACCCAGGTCTCTGCCTGAACGCTTTTCTTGTGGTATGTGGGCTTTATATCGGGAGGTGTCAGTTTCCCCCCTGTCGCTCTCCTCTCGCTGGTATCATTTAGGTGAGGTGATAGGCAAGTTGTTTCAGGACTCGGGAGCACGACAGTCTCTTCAACACTGGCTGCTCTTGCACTTTCCGTTGCGATCCACTGTTGCCCCGGGACTTGGAGATGCCTCACGTTAGTGACCGGGGCGGCAGCTGGATATCCAACTGTAGCTGGAGGGTTCTGGACGGGCATATTCAGGTGCGTGCCTGCCACAGTCAGGCCTCGAGTTTGCGGTGAGTTTGTAGTAATCTCTTGAAAACTTGCAGTTCGCTCTGTAAGGGCTCTTGGTCTCGCATGGCTGCGCCCAACTTGTCCGATCAGCTCATGCAGGCCACTACATTCGGCTTCCCAGGTCTGCGTTATCTTCAGATGGTGGTCCTGCAGCAGCTTTGTCACGGCTGCGAGTATCTTTTCAGCGCCGAACGCCATCTTTAGCAGGTACGTGCTGAGGAGGAAGGCACTAAAATCACCTATCTATCTTGTATAGTAGCAGCTGTACCAAATAGACATAAGTAGTGTTGATTCAAATTGAAGTATATCTTGCAGTGTCTTTGCACCGTTTACCCGGCCTATATTACCGGGGGGGTGTTGAGGGCCTCTCTGTGACGAGTTTGCCTTAGGCCTCAACGCTCCGGATTGGTATGCGACGGTGGAATACTCTTAAAAAAAAAAAATACTTTTACTCTATCTTGATCTGTAGCAATCATACATAAAGGTAGTATATCAGGATGGTTATTTAATTCACTGATAATAGGCAAATTAACAGTGATCCACACGGAGCTCCCAATATTGCTACCACTCAAGGTGCTGCCCAGAGACACGCCCCCATCATGATAAATTTTTACATGCAGAATCCATTAGTATTTATGCTTTATATATTGCTATTCTTTTTATATCTTATGTATAAGATATACTTAGAAATTTATAAGAATATTTTTCTGATTCTATTTTAAAGGCTTTGTCTGACGTCCTGCCTTCTAATAAAATTTTTAGGTCTTTTTCAAACTTCTTTTAGTTGATGAAGTTTCAAATGACCAACAACATAATGAATTATCCTTCTCTGATGGTGCTTTTTTTTCTCATTCAGAATTTTTCTTCATCAGATATTGACACTAACAAATCTACTTTTTTATTCTTTATTAGAGTACATTTGTTCCTTGTTCAAAAGGTGTTGATTATTTTGGATATTGATTTATCTAGTTCTTTTGATTTTAAAGACTAGCTAACATTTAAATTCTGCTTATTTATCTTCTGTGGTTTCTTCAGATGTTTTTTTCCAGTTCCTGATACTAGGGAATGGAATAGGCTGAGAATTTTCTTTTAGTCCTTCTTTAAGGTTTTTAAATTGTATTCTTTGCCGGCAGTTAGTTTTCAGTTTTGAGGAAAGATTCCCCAAGTTAATGGGGCTATCTCTACTCCTGCTAAATATACTATTATTCTTATAGCAAATAGTATTTATTTTTTTCCTTCAGATGGTTGTATCTTATTTAAGGAAAAAAAATTTCTGGTACTTTTCATAGACCTGTAATTTATTTGGCTGATGTTGCAATTGCTGCATCTTTCTGGTGGATACTTTAAGATCAAGTATCGGATTATGATTTGTTTAGCATTGTTAAAAGGACAAAATCTTCTACTTTTTTGAAGTTCAGACTAAGTGCTATTGCATTGTCTTGTTATCTTGCATTTGTTGATTATGCAAGTCCAGTGTGTTGTCTGATCCTTTAACTTGATTAACATGCTAATAATTTAATTTGTGTTGTCATTTTATTAAAATATTTCGCAAATGAGGTTTAATCTATGTCTTTAGCTATTTTAGCTAGAAGAACTTTGTGATTTCAATCTTGGAATGCTAATTTGATTTCTAAAATCCATATTTCTTTTTTTCCAAGATATTCAATTATTTGGTTCATAATTGGATTCAATTATTTAACTGTTACTCTGGGCTTCAAGATTGAGTTCTAAGACTAAAACTTTAAGCTTATATTAGTTTTCTGTTCTTACTAAGGAACGGAATCCTGAATTCTTCCCCAAGTAACATGTTTATAATTGGAAGTTTTTTTTCTTCATTCAATTAAGCCTTTTTTAAAAGTTCATAGTCAGCTCCCTAAATTTGCATGTAGGGGTGATTCTTATTCCAGCTTGGCTGGTAAGGGGCAGGTTAGACTTTTTTGAAATTTGTTTGGTTCTATTCGATCCAAACTTCTTTAATCTTTGGGTACAGAATAAGTTTCAGAGTAAAACTGTCTGTGAGAAGTCTTTTTTCTCTATCATATTCCAGCTATTCCAGTAAGACTAACACTTTCCTGAAGTGTGTCTCAGACCTGTAGTTTTCTGGGGTATTTTTTCCAGTTTCATTTTAGGAACTGGATTTTGGGGTTTTATTCAAGACTATTCATTGTTCCAAAGATAGAAAATCTTTTTGAACTGTCATATAAGTGTACCATCTTTTAGAATGGTGTTTATATGGTCTATTCTGCCTTTTTGGTCAGTGATGGCATTATTTGTTTACAATAGATACAATAGATGCATATCTTCATTTTCTGTTTTTATTTTCTGAGATTCTCTTTTTTTGACAAGCATTACCAATTTGTTGCTTTTCCTTCTGGTCTAGCGACAGCTCTAAGAATCTTTTCAAGGTTCTCAGTGTTCCTTTTTTGGACGGTATCGTGGTACTGGCTCAGTCTTTTTCGTTCTGCGGAATCTCATACGATTCAACTTTGTTGTTTCTTCAAGACATGGTTAGAGGATCTTTTTATCAAAAGCTCCTTGATTTCTCACACAAGGGTCACCTTTTTTAGGTTTCCAGATAGATTGTGTCAATGTTTTTGTCTCTAACAGACAAGTGACAAGTTTATTGGGTTCCATTTGTCGGAACCTTCAGTCTCTATTATTTCCTTCAAGTTGCTATATATGCATGGAAGTTTTAGGTTTCATGGCTGCAGCCTTGGATTCAATTCCCTTTGCTCATTTCATAGGAAACCTTTCCAGTTTTTTATGCTGAATAATGGTGCAGGGATTCTAGGATATCACTTTTTATATCTTTGAATCCTAATGTTTAACTATCTTTGATTCGGTGGTTAAGATCACCATCATTTAGTTCTACAGGTCTCTTCGGTTCTTTCAACCTGGACCATGATCTCTACAGATGCGAGTCTTTTAGGTTGGGAGGCTGTCTGGGAATCTCTGTCAGCACAAGGGGTTTGGAAATCTCAGGAGGCGAGATTACCATTTGATATTTTGGAACTCCGTGCATTCTCAGAGTTCTTCAGTTTGGTTTCTTTTTGAAGAAGAGACGTTTTTTTCAGATAGACAATGTCACAACTGTGGCGTATGTCAATCAGGGTGGGACTATCAGTCTTTAGGCTGTGACAGAAGTATCTCGGATATTTGCTTGGACTAAATCCAGCTCCTATCTAATTTCTGTGGTCTTTTTCCCAGGTATAGACATTTGGGAAGCGGATTATCTCTGTTAATCAAGCTTTACATCCGGGAGAATGGTCTCTTTACCCAGATATGTTTTTCAATTTTTCAGATGTGAGGGCTTCCAGAAACAGATCTGATGGCATCTCATCTAAACAAGGAACTTCCCAGGGGCCTATTCAGGTTCTGGGATCCTCAGGCGGAAGTAGTTTATGCATTAACACTTCCTTGGAATTATCAATCTGCCTATATTTTTTCTTCTCTGTTTCTTCTTTTTAGAGTGATTTTCTAAATCATCAGAGACCAATCTTTGGTGTGGCTGGTGGCTCCAGCATGGCCACACAGATTTTGGTATATGGTTCTTGTTCGGATGTCCAGTTGCCAATCTTGGTTACTTCCATTAAGGCCAGACCTTATATCTTAACATTCGTTTTTTTTCATCAGGAATTCAAACTATTAATTTGATGGTATGAAAATTTAACGCTTGGTACTTAGTCATAGAAGTTTCTCTGACTCAGTGATTTAATACTATGTTGCAGGCTCATAAATCTGTGTCTAGTAGGATTTATTATCGAGTTTGGAAGATTTACATCTCATGATGCTCTTCTTATGAATTCTCTTGGCATTCTTTTAGAATTCCTAGGATTTTATAGTTTCTTCATAAGGTTTTGTCTGCATGTTCCTTGAAAGGACAAATCTCTGTGCTGTTTCACAGTAAGAATTGCTAAATCTTTTTGATATTCATTGTTTTGTTCAGGCTTTGGTTCGTATCAAGCCTGTCATTTAAGCCAATTTCTCCTCCTTGGAGTCTTATTTTGGTTCTGAAGGCTTTACAGACTCTTCTATTTGAGTATATGCTTTCTTTGGACATTAATTACTTTCATGGAAAGTATTGTTCTTTTTAGACATCTCTTCAGCTAGAACAGTTTTTTGAATTATCAGTTCTTTCTTGTGAATCTCCTTTTTCTGATTTTTCGTCAGGATAAGGTGGTTTTTGCTGTCCTCATTTCAATTTTTACCTAAAGTTGTGAATTCTAACAACATTAGTAGAGGAATTATTGTCCCTTCCTTGTGTCCTAATCCTAATAATTTCTTTGGTAAGATTCTTACATTCTTTGGATGTGGTAAGAGTTTTTAAATATTATGTTGAAGCTACTCAGATTTCAGACAGACTTCTAGTCTATTTGTTATCTTTTCTGGTTTTAGGAAAGGTCAGAAGGCTTCTGCCTTTTCTTTGGCATCTTGGTTAAAGCTTTTGATTCATCATGCTTATTTGGAGTCGGGTTAATCCCCGCCTCTGAGGATTACGACTCATTCTACTAGGTCAGTTTCTACTTTCTGGACTTTTAAGAATGAAGCTTCTGTTGATCAGATTTGCAAAGCAATGACTTGTTGTTCTTTGCATACTTTTACTAAATTCTACCATTTTGATGTTTTCTCTTCTTCAGGCAGCTGTTTCAGTTTGATTCTTCTGCTTATATTTCAGTTTTTTTTCAATTTAAAAATTGAAACTTTTGATTTGGGTAGTGGATTAATTTTTTCAGCGGAATTGGCTGTCTTTATTTTATCCCTCCCTCTCTAGTGACTCTTGCGTGGAAGTTCCACATCTTGGGTATCTGCTATCCCATACGTCACTAGCTCATGGACTCTTGCTAATTACATGAAAGAAAACATAATTTAAGTAAGAACTTACCTGATAAATTCATTTCTTTCATATTAGCAAGAGTCCATGAGGCCCACCCTTTTTTGTGGTGGTTATAATTTTTTTGTATAAAGCACAATTATTCCAATTCCTTATTTTTGATGCTTTCGCTCCTTTCTTATCACCCCACTTCTTGGCTATTCGTTAAACTGAATTGTGGGTGTGGTGAGGGGTGTATTTATAGGCATTTTAAAGTTTAGGAAACTTTGCCCCTCCTGGTAGGAATGTATATCCCATACGTCACGAGCTCATGGACTCTTGCTAATATGAAAGAAATTAATTTATCAGGTAAGTTCTTACATAAATTATGTTTTTTGGGACCTAAGGTTCCTGAGACTAGAAAGAAGTCAGTACATGAGAGTATCTTTGGTTGGTGTAATAAAGATTTAGTCCTTGGCTTCTGGGTTCCTGTCTCTCCACACATCAGTGAATGCAAGCGCTTTCTTAAATTTGGTTAATAGGGAATCTTTTTACATTCGCTAAGTTACTGGATGAAGTTTTAGGCTTGTTAGGGTTTCTAAATCTGTTGGCTGGAGTTTGTGGAGCTATATTGAGATCCCCACCCAGGATCAAAGGCACATCGGTTACCTGTAGGAGCTTAGAGCGAAAATCGTCCAAAATTCCTTTTTTTGTGTATGTGTGGTCCATATACTTCCCCAATGACCAGTGGGCACTTATCTACTACCAGTTTGAGTATGATAAATCTCCCTTCTGAGTGTGTTTCAGTTTTAATTAGCTGTTTTTTTCTGGAAGTGGAAAGCTACCCCCCTGGCTCTTCTACTTTTCATATTTGGCAAATATCACCTCGCCCACCCATCCTTGCTTCAGGTTTCGGTGTTCAGTTGGGTGTAAGGTGTGTTTCTTCTAGGATTGCTATGTCTGTACGTTTATTTTTATTTATTTTTTTTATAATTTTTATTGAGGTTCAGTTCAAGGCTTACAAGTAATAAACGTCAAGACATATTAGGCAATACAGAAATAAATGGTTACATGACTTCCATCCTATACATAGCAAGATAGGTATATATAACATGAATTTATGACTTTAGCATTCCATGTATATAAAAAAAAAATCTTTGCCATATAATCTGTACACCAACTACTTGTCCTATGAGGCCACTCTTGGACCTCTCAACTATATACATAATGGGTCGTTATAGTTGGTAAACTGCGACATAAAGAGACCACTCATAGGTCTCAAATGATGAACCTTTTTTTTTTTTTATAGAATAGATTTAACAATATATAACAAACTTAGTGGTTGAAATAGATTATATTCTGCATATGCTAGTAGCAAGGAACTTGTATCAACTTAAGATGAACTGGTAGGTAAAATCTTCATCTATCACATGTAATAGGTAAACGCTTAGGTGTGGATTATAGGGAGCTGTAATCCTCTGTGTGAGGAACATGAACCTTTAGGAGCATAGATCAGTTTTTGCCACAGCCCAACCATATATTATAGGGTTATAGAAATCTTATATCCCCAGTAGATATCACACATGCCATTTATAAATACTAGAGATCTATGTTCTCATATAAATATTAAGTACTCTTGTGTATACGTTATATCTACAGATACCATACACACTCAATAGTTTTTGTCCATAAATGTTTAAGAAAGCTAGTATTGCTAAGCATAGTATAGAAATATAGGTATATACATAATTGTAAATCTTCAGTCTTGAGATATTTATAGATTAGGAAAGGACTGTACGGTCTCTATAGTGTGATCATCATTCTTGCAGTGCACTACAATAGGTTTATGCCTGATACAGTTAGATAATTAAAGTCCGGATTGCAAGTTTGGCTATATATTATACCATAGTCACTCCATGCTGTCCCGGCCGCAGACAGCACAATAGTTTCATAAAATAAGTCAGTACTGCCAAACACTAAACATGTAAATACTATCTTGGAAACATATATAGTATAAACCTAATGGTAGTAGCAATGTGCACTATAGTAAAAAACTTGTAACTGGAACAAGAGCCTATAGTATCTCAGTATCCATATTGAGTCAGGCTATACAAGTAAAGCTGTAGTGATTAGTTCAAAAGATGAGCACTTATCAAATAACACTACTAATGAGTACATATACTTATTAATACATTCTGCTTAGTAACATAAGCCACTGGAAAGAGTCAAAAGAATGAACCCTAAAGCTTATGACTCATGGGTTTTACACAGAGGGTATAGTATACTGCATCATGGTTTAACCTGTGCAGCTTGGCTGTGGAATTGCTTGATGGTCAGTGCATAATTTGTATATGCCATCAAAATGACCTAACACATGCTTAGTATCTTATACAAAGAGATCTTGTCTGAGGGGAAGGAACAGAACAATATACATCTGGGTAGGAAACATTATGGAAGATTAGACCCCAACTAACATCAATTCAACATGTAATTGCAAAATGAAAAGGCAACAGAAACGTGGTTAACACAGAAATTATCTGTGCACTGAAGTCAATATAATCGTCCCTTCATTTAGCATGTGAGCTCTCAGGCAGCAGAACACTAGGTTACCCCAGTCCAGATTTGGGAGGTGAGTCTGGCATAGTAGGATAACCCTGACTTCTTATCTGACCTATGTCACTGTTCCTGAGAAGCACTCACTTGGGGGTATGTGCCAAAATGTTCTCCACTCGTTATCTCTCCGGTGACTGAAGAGAAGAGATTTATAAGCATTAAGGGGTCTATAGCAAAAGAATAGCTGTCCTCCATGCTAGAGCAGGTAGATTAGTTGAAGTGAGGCAGTCCCAGTGATATGCCGTGCATGGTTTCCCTCCTCACACTCAACCCACACCGTGCCGATCAGCCCTTATCCTCCTAAATGCTGTAGGGAAGTGGTGTACTGTCCGCAGCCCAGAGAGCGCAGATTGTCGGGAGCTAGGCTTAACCTGAGGAGTGAAAGCTGGCCCACTATCATTCCGTGTCACTGCTTCAAAAATAATAGTAACAGGGAGCAAGTATCGATGGTGTTGGCCTGTTATGGAGGACAGTGAGTCAGAGAGTCTTAGGATAGTGCCGTTAGACACTAATAGCAATGGTCGGTCCTGCTTCCCCTCAGAGGCTCCATTAGCCACCCCATCATCACTCATAGAAGCACATACCTCAGTTTTCTTTGTAACAGCTGCCGCAAGATTATTCCGAACAGGCTGAGGCTGAGCTGGGGGCGCAAGTAGCTCCGTGCTATAGGTTTGATCTCCAGGGTTCCTAGGGCCAGCTAAGATGAGTGTGGGAAGGCAGTAATTTCCCATAGTCCGGTATCACTGGGGTCTCTGTTACAGCCGGAGGGGTAGCCCTCCCATATGCCCTCTTGACCAGGTTGTGCTCTTGAACTCTTAGTGGGTGTTTAGATGGAGACTGAGATTGCTCGATCAGTGGCTGCCCATTACACAATAAAGCATATAGGTCTCTCTCCAAGCTTCTGAAATGGTCTCGTAGAAGCCGGTGCATCTGAGCTTCGCATCTGTTGACCGCTTCCATGTGCTCACTGGGAGGTAGATATGTTAGCTGCAGAAAGTCCTTTAAGCCTGCTCTTTTTAACGAGCAGAGGTTAGAGATTGCAACCCAGTAGGGATTGCCTTACCCGGATAACCGGGGGAGGTGTTGAAGTCCCACGAGGAGGCCGCCGCCAGAGACCTCAACGGTCTAGATCAGCGCTCATGGGTCATTAAGTCAGCAAATTTAAGATAGATCAGTTCAGTAGGTTATACTGCAGATATATGTAGTGTTTTTTCCTGTAGATGCTGCAATTATCTTTATATAATCGGCTTGTACAGATTCTCTCCTAGAGCTCCTGATAATACGTCCTGTCATGGGCGCCGCCTAGACACGCCCCCTGTATGTTTAGTTTTTAATATTGCAAAATATTATTTTTCTTTTTATGAGGGATGTAATGCTTCCCACATTCTAGGAGATTATTCGTATTTTAGTGTTTACAGTGTGTCCTGATATAGGAGTAAAGATTAACACAGTCAACTAAGTGTAATCTACTAGTGAGCTTTGGTCCAACAAGTATGGGTTAACCTATAGCTAACAGGAGTATATCCTGTGACTTTGGGGAACATGTGTAATAAAAGGTCTTACCCACAATCTGGCACCCTGGAGTTTGGTTATTGGCACTTCTGGGTACAAGATAAGAGTAAGAATTAGTCTAGTATACATACAATATAAAACAGTCAAAATTGTGTTCCCTGAACAGGAGTGTATTACTAACAGTTTTATGTAGAAACAATGAACAGTGCTAGGCCTGCTATACTCACCCCCCCCCCCATAAAGGATATGTAACATTGAAGAATGCAACCCTCAAAGGGGTTTTGACTGATCTCCAGTCCATTATTTCAGCTCCAACAAGCTTTGTTTAATGCAGGAGAACTTTAATGCCCGACAGCTCTCTTCAGCTCTCTTCTTCCTCTACCTGTTCTTCCACGCCCATTGATTCATTCAGAGGTAAGCAAACATCTCCTATGTGTCCAAAAATACTTGAAGATGTTTTGGTTTGTCAAATACGTCCTGGATATAGAAGTGACACCGACTGTCCTCCCGCCAACAATTCCTTGCAGTAAGATGAGAATTCTCTGTGCTGCTTCTCCACTTCTGCCGAATAATCCTGGAAGTTGTGAATTTTCTTTCCTTCAAAGGTGAGGTCTGGGGTTTGTCGGTAGGCCCTCAGTAGCAATACTTTCTTTAAATTCGAGATACCTGATAATGACCTGTATGGAGACGGACTGATTTCCACTTTTCTGCTGTGTACCTCCAATCCTGTAAACTCTCTCTCTGCAGTGCATGGTATGCTAGTTTGTGGAATTTTCAATAAGTTATGGAATATGGTCTCGGCAAGCTCTAGCAAGGACTAGTTTGGAAACTATTCAGGGAAACCTATTATTCTAATGTTCTTGCACCTTGACCTATTTTCTAAGTCATCCAGTTTTTCCTGTAGGATTTTATTTTGTGGTTGCAGATGCACTATGCTGGCAGTTGATTCTTTATGGTGAACCTAGTCCCCCGCAACCTTTTAAAAAAAAAAAAAGGCTCTCGAAGAAGCTCTTTAAATCTGAAGTTAAAGACATTCTAGATTGTAATTGCTCAATTGTTGGCAGAAAGAGAGCTAACAATTGAGATGGGGTGGGTGTCTTGCGTAGGTACTTCAGTGGTTTCAATTGACACTGTTGATGTTGAGTGTGTCTCAGCTTGTTGTTTAACTCTCCTGTCTGGTTGCTTTTGTTTTCCTGACATATTCACTCCCAGAGACACAAAGAGCAGCTCACTGCAGAGGTCACAGATGTGTGCAGGTATTTCCTGTTAAAACAGACAAGAGTCAGTGACTGCAAAGTTGAATATAGTAAGGTACCATTTCAGCTGTCGAGCTACACAGTTTGGCCAATACAGCAATATGGCATATAATATATATGTTGTGGCCTGATTTGGACCTAGTAGAGGTTAGCTGGAGCCTTGCGTTACAGTTGAAGATCCTCTACACAATAGCAAGATATGTATCTAACACTCCCTTCCACTAAGCAGAGTGTTATTTCTTTCATGTAATTAGCAAGAGTCCATGAGCTAGTGACGTATGGGATATACATTCCTACCAGGAGGGGCAAAGTTTCCCAAACCTTAAAATGCCTATAAATACACCCCTCACCACACCCACAATTCAGTTTTACAAACTTTGCCTCCGATGGAGGTGGTGAAGTAAGTTTGTGCTAGATTCTACGTTGATATGCGCTCCGCAGCAAGTTGGAGCCCGGTTTTCCTCTCAGCGTGCAGTGAATGTCAGAGGGATGTGAGGAGAGTATTGCCTATTTGAATGCAGTGATCTCCTTCTACGGGGTCTATTTCATAGGTTCTCTGTTATCGGTCGTAGAGATTCATCTCTTACCTCCCTTTTCAGATCGACGATATACTCTTATATATACCATTACCTCTGCTGATTCTCGTTTCAGTACTGGTTTGGCTTTCTACAAACGTGTAGATGAGTGTCCTGGGGTAAGTAAATCTTATTTTCTGTGACACTCTAAGCTATGGTTGGGCACTTTATTTATAAAGTTCTAAATATATGTATTCAAACATTTATTTGCCTTGACTCAGAATGTTCAACATTCCTTATTTTTCAGACAGTCAGTTTCATATTTGGGATAAATGCATTTGTTTCAATCATTTTTTCTTACCTTAAAAAATTTGACTTTTTCCCTGTGGGCTGTTAGGCTTGCGGGGGCAGAAAATGCTTCATTTTATTGCGTCATTCTTGGCGCAGACTTTTTTGGCGCAAAAATTTTTTTATGTTTCCGGCGTCATACGTGTCGCCGGAAGTTGCGTCATTTTTTGACGTTTTTTTGCGTCAAAAATGTCGGCGTTCCGGATGTGGCGTCATTTTTGGCGCCAAAAGCATTTAGGCGCCAAATAATGTGGGCGTCTTTTTTGGCGCTAAAAAATATGGGCGTCATTTTTGTCTCCACATTATTTAAGTCTCATTTTTTATTGCTTCTGGTTGCTAGAAGCTTGTTCACTGGCATTTTTTTCCCATTCCTGAAACTGTCATTTAAGGAATTTGATCAATTTTGCTTTATATGTTGTTTTTTTCTTTTAGATATTGCAAGATGTTCCACGTTGCAACTGAGTCAGAAGATACTTCAGGAAAATCACTGCACAGTGCTGGAGCTGCCAAGCTAAGTGTATCTGCTATAAACTTTTTGGTATCTGTTTCTCCAGCTGTTATTTGTATTGCATGTCATGTCAAACTTATTAATGCAGATAAAATTTCCTTTAGTACTGTTACATTACCTGTTGCTGTTCCGTCAACATCTAATTTTCAGAGTGTTCCTGATAACATAAGAGATTTTATTTTTTAAATCCATTAAGAAGGCTATGTCTGTTATTTCTCCTTTTAGTATACATAAAAGTCTTTTAAAACTTCTCTTTTTTCAGATGAATTTTTAAATGAACATCATCATTCTGATACTGATAATGGTTCTTCTGGTTCAGAGGTTTCTGTCTCAGAGGTTGATGCTGATAAATCTTTGTATTTGTTCAAGATGGAATTTATTCGTTCTTTACTTAATTAAGTGTTATTTGCATTAGAAATAGAGGATTCTGGTCCTCTTGATACTAAATCTAAACGTTTAAATAAGGTTTTTAAATCTCCTGTAGTTATTCCAGAAGTGTTTTATCTCCCTGATGCTATTTCTGAAGTAATTTCCAGGGAATGGAATAATTTGGGTAATTTATTTACTCCTTCTAGACGTTTATGCAAATTATATCCTGTGCCATCTGACAGATTAGAGTTTTTTGGGACAAAAATCCCTAAGGTTATGGGGCTGTCTCTACTCCTGCTAATGTACTACTATTCCTACGGCAGATAGTACTTCATTTAAGGATCCTTTAGATAGGAAAATTGAATCCTTTCTAAGAAAAGCTTACTTATGTTCAGGTAATCTTCTTAGACCTGCTATATTTTTAGCGGATGTTGCTGCAGCTTCAACTTTTTGGTTAGAAGCTTTAGCGCAACAAGTAACAGATCATAATTTTATAGCATTATTATTATTCTATAACATGCTAATAATTTTATTGGTGATACCATCTTTTGATATCATTAGAGTTGATGTCAGGTATATGTCTCTAGCTATTTTAGCTAGAAAAGCTTTATGGATTAAAATTGGAATGCTGACATGTCTTCTAAGTCAACTTTGCTTTCCCTTTCTTTCCAGGGTAAATAATCATTTTCGTTCCTTTCCTCACAACAAGGAACAAAAGCCTGATCCTTCATCCTCAGGAGCGGTATCAGTTTGGAAACTATTTCCAGTTTGGAATATATCCAAGCCTTATAGAAACCTATAGCCAGCTTCTAAATACCTATGAAGGTGCGGCCCTTATTCCAGCTCAGCTGGTATGGGGCAGATTACGTTTTCTTCAAAGAAATTTGGATCAATTCCGTTCTTAATCTCTGGTTTCAGAAACATTGTTTCAGAAAGGTACAGAATTGGCTTCAAGTTAAGGCCTCCTGCTAAGAGATTCTTTTCTTTCCCGTGTCCCAGTTAACACAGCAAAGGCTCAGCATTTCTGAAATGTGTTTCAGATCTAGAGTTGGCTGGAGTATTTATGCCAGTTCCAGTTCTGGAACAGGGGCTGGGGTTTTATTTTATCTCTTCATTGTACCAAAGAAGGTCAATTCCTTCAGACCAGTTCCGGATCTATCATTATTGAATCGTTATGTTAGGATACCAACATTCAAGATGGTTACTGTAGGACTATCCTGCCTTTTGTTTAGCAAGGGCATTATATGTCTGCAATAGATTTACAGGATGTGTATCTGCATATTCCGATTCATCCAGATCACTTTTAGTGTCTGAGATTCTCTTTTTAGACAAGCATTACCAGTTTTGTGGCTCTACCGTTTGGCCTAGCCTCAGTTCCAAGAATTTTTTTCAAAAGTTCTCGGTGCCCTTCTTTCTGTAATCAGAGAATAGGGTTTTGGTATTTCCTTATTTGGACGATATCTTGGTACTTGCTCAGTCTTCTCATTTTCGAAGAATCTCATACGAATCGACTTGTGTTGTTTCTTCAAGTTCATGGTTGGAGGTTCAATTTACCAATCAGTTCATTGATTCCTCAGACAAGGGTAACCTTTTTAGGTTTCTAGATAAATTCAGTGTCTATGACTCTGTCCTTGTCAGACAAGAGAAGTTTAACATTGATATCAGCTTGTCAAAACCTTCAGTCACAATCATTCCCTTTGGTAGCCTTATGCATGGAAATGTTGGGTCTTAGGACTGCCGCATCAGATGCGATCTCCTTTGCTCGTTTTCACATGCGACCTCTTCAGCTCTGTATGCTGAACCAATGGTGCAGGGATTCCTCAAAGATATCTCAATTAATATCTTTAAACCGATTTTACGACACTCTCTGACATGGTGGACAGATCACCATCGTTTAGTTCAGGGGGCTTCTTTGTTCTTCCGACCTGGACTATAATCTCAACAGATGCAAGTCTTACAGGTTGGGGAGCTGTGTGGGGGTATCTGACGGCACAAGGGGTTTGGGAATCTCAGGAGGTGAGATTTCCGATCAATATTTTGGAACTCCGTGCAATTTTCAGAGCTCTTCAGTCTTGGCCTCTTCTGAAGAGAGAGTTGTTCATTTGTTTTCAGATAGACAATGTCACAACTGTGGCATACATCAATCATCAAGGAGGGACTCACAGTCCTCTGGCTATGAAAGAAGTATCTCGAATTTTGGTTTGGGCGGAATCCAGCTCCTGTCTAATCTCTGCGGTTCATATCCCAGGTATGGACAATTGGAAAGCGGATTATCTCAGTCGCCAAACGTTGCATCCGGGCGAATGGTCTCTTCACCCAGAGGTATTTCTTCAGATTGTTCAAATGTGGGAACTTCCAGAAATAGATCTGATGGCTTCTCATCTAAACAAGAAACTTCCCAGGTATCTGTCCAGATTCCGGGATCCTCAGGCGGAGGCAGTGGATGCATTATCACTTCCTTGGAAGTATCATCCTGCCTATATCTTTCCGCCTCTAGTTCTTCTTCCAAGAGTAATCTCCAAGATTCTGAAGGAATGCTCGTTTGTTCTGCTGGTAGCTCCGGCATGGCCTCACAGGTTTTGGTATGCGGATCTTGTCCGGATGGCCTCTTGCCAACCGTGGACTCTTCCGTTGAGACCAGACCTCTTGTCTCAAAGTCCTTTTTTCCATCAGGATCTGAAATCCTTAAATTTAAAGGTATGGAGATTGAACGCTTGATTCTTGGTCAAAGAGGTTTCTCTGACTCTGTGATTAATACTATGTTACAGGCTCGTAAATCTGTATCCAGAGAGATATATTATAGAGTCTGGAAGACTTATATTTCTTGGTGTCTTTCTCATCATTTTTCTTGGCATTCTTTTAGAATACCGAGAATATTACAGTTTCTTCAGGATGGTTTAGATAAGGGTTTGTCCGCAAGTTCCTTGAAAGGTCAAATCTCTGCTCTTTCTGTTCTTTTTCACAGAAAGATTGCTATTCTTCCTGATATTCATTGTTTTGTACAAGCTTTGGTTCGTATAAAGCCTGTCATTAAGTCAATTTCTCCTCCTTGGAGTTTGAATTTGGTTCTGGGGGCTCTTCAAGCTCCTCCATTTGAACCTATGCATTCATTGGATATTAAATTACTTTCTTGGAAAGTTTTGTTCCTTTTGGCCATCTCTTCTGCCAGAAGAGTTTCTGAATTATCTGCTCTTTCTTGTGAGTCTCCTTTTCTGATTTTTCATCAGGATAAGGCGGTGTTGCGAACTTCTTTTGAATTTTTACCTAAGTTGTGAATTCCAACAACATTAGTAGAGACATTGTGGTTCCTTCATTATGTCTTAATCCTAAGAATTCTAAGGAGAAATCGTTGCATTCTTTGGATGTTATTAGAGCTTTGAAATATTATGTTGAAGCTACTAAGTCTTTCCGAAAGACTTCTAGTTTATTTGTTATCTTTTCCGGTTTTAGAAAGGCCAGAAAACTTCTGCCTTTTCTTTGGCATCTTGGTTGAAATCTTTAATTCATCTTGCCTATGTTGAGTCGGGTAAGACTCCGCCTCATAGGATTACAGTTCATTCTACTAGGTCAGTTTCTACTTCCTGGGCGTTTAGGAATGAAGCTTCGGTTGATCAGATTTGCAAAGCGGCAACTTGGTCCTCTTTGCATACTTTTACCAAATTCTACCATTTTGTTGTATTTTCTTCTTCTGAAGCAGTTTTTGGTAGAAAAGTACTTCAGGCAGCGGTTTCAGTTTGAATCTTCTGCTTATGTTTTTCATTAAACTTTATTTTGGGTGTGGATTATTTTCAGCAGGAATTGGCTGTCTTTATTTTATCCCTCCCTCTCTAGTGACTCTTGCGTGGAAAGATCCACATCTTGGGTAGTCATTATCCCATACGTCACTAGCTCATGGACTCTTGCTAATTACATGAAAGAAAACATAATTTATGTAAGAACTTACCTGATAAATTCATTTCTTTCATATTAGCAAGAGTCCATGAGGCCCGCCCTTTTTTGTGGTGGTTATGATTTTTTTGTATAAAGCACAATTATTCCAATTCCTTATTTTATATGCTTTCGCACTTTTTTCTTATCACCCCACTTCTTGGCTATTCGTTAAACTGAATTGTGGGTGTGGTGAGGGGTGTATTTATAGGCATTTTAAGGTTTGGGAAACTTTGCCCCTCCTGGTAGGAATGTATATCCCATACGTCACTAGCTCATGGACTCTTGCTAATATGAAAGAAATTAATTTATCAGGTAAGTTCTTACATAAATTATGTTTTTTCAGTTCGGCGATGTGCCTTAGATTGGCCCTTTGCGTCTGTGTTTATAATGGATAGCTGCCAAATGCGCTTTAGCTATGTAAGGGGAGGTAACAATACGGCGGGTCTCCGCTGCTCTGTTTGAGTGAGCCGACTCACCAAGTCTGTGCCGGGTTGTCTGTTACTCTGATGCGACACTATCTGCAGTATGTATGTATGCTCATCTACTTGGGCAATTGCTGTGCGGGGGCAGGAAGTGCACTGTGTTGCCAAAGTAATCCCTGCACCGGTTATTCTCTTCAAAGCTGTTCACTGCTTGGCCAGGGATCCGACAGCTTGCTTTTTCTGCTTCGGATAAGATTCCCCTGAAACTCCTACCAAGGAAATAAAGCTTTTGGGGCTCTTAGACCGGTAATTTTGTATTGTTTTAGGAGCTTAGGTTACAGAGCTCTTCACACCTGCTGCCGATCTCATCAACTGCCCACCAGAAGTCCACTGTCCTTTAGAGACTGCTTTTCGTCAGGATAGTTCTGGTGCCTCTGTGCCTGTTCAGTAACATACCTGCACCATTTCACGTTTGATCTTTAGACTTCAGTGCTTGGATATTGGATACCACGTGTTGACTTGTAGACTCTCACCATCTTATAAAAGAAAACTAAATTTATGCTTACCTGATAAATTCCTTTCTTTTATGGTGGTAAGAGTCCACAAGATCCTCCCTATTTTTGTTCTAACTAACGGTTCTGGCATGCACCTCATTTGCACAGCTTTATTCTTCCTGCGCTTTTTTTTTTTTTTCTTCTTTTCTTGGCTATATTGCAAAATAAGGGGAAAAGGAGTTGGAAGAAATTAAAGCTCTTGGTATATTGGGTAACTTTTTCCTGCTTCCTGGTGGAGTTTAATCCTAAATGTCAAGGCTTGTGGACTCACCCCCATGAAAGAGAGGCAAGCATAGATTTAGTTTTTTTTTCTGCAGTGCTTACACATACTCATTCTATAAGGACAGTGTCTGCTTCTGGTTGAAGCAGATATCTCTTCTAAGGACCTTAGTGAAGCTGCAGTGTCCGTCAAAAGCATGTGAGTGTTTATTCACACTTTCAGCTGTAAAGTTTGTTTTGGCTTTCCCAAAAATATGTTTTCAACTTCATTTGCCTCTATTTGTTTCTTGTTTGTTTGTATTCCTTTGTATTTACTGCTTTGCTAATTATTTATTGGTGAGTGTGACCGGATACACAAAAATAAATACAGGTACAAATTCTGGATTCCAAAATCCAGACTGTCATTACCGGTTTCCTTGGTTTGGTTTTTGTGTTCTAAAATGCAAATAATGTCTATATTTATTAAAACAGCTCTTACCTTTCTGATTACAGTACTATGCTAACTATCTTTCTGGTGGTACAATGTATTCAAAAGTATTAAAACATGTATAAAACTACCTTTAGGTTGCATGTATAAGCTGTATTATATTTAAAGATTTCCTAAATGACATAAGATGTTGTTTACACTTGATCCCACCCCCTCTCCTTTTTTACAGACACAAATATACAACTATTCCGAAATTAAATCCTTTTCCAGCCACAGTTTAGATAAAGGGTTTTGTACCTGTAATATTTAATTCCCCTCCTCCCTCCAGGTTAGAGATTTACATACTCAATAATTTTAGTTTATTTTCCCTTCACTTTGAATGTCATACTTCAGGTCTAAAAGGTTTATTTTTATTATGCAGTACACTTCATTCTCTGCCATAGCTTGGGTTACGTGGTAGATGACATTGAGTAGGACAAGCCAAATCTCTGCATGGAAATGGAACTGTTCTCTTTACTATTTCAATGTGTTTTACATTTTTCAATGTAAATGTGAAGAGCTAGTTTTAACTATAATTGTTTAACTTTTATATGTCTAATGTAACCAACATATATATTTTTTTTTTCCACACAGCATCCGTTCCTGAAACTTGCAAAACCACTATCTAGCCTAACGCCTCTAATTCTGGCTGCAAAAGAAGCAATGAAAGGAAACCGCTAACAGAAAATTTGCCAACCATTTCACCAGTGGCCTCATTGTTACTCCCCCTACACCTTCTTACGCCCTTAAAATTCTAAAAGTGCCACTCCTACCAAAGTCGTAGGGCAACCAAGACAGCAGAATCAACTACGTCCTGTGAAGAAACAGACTCAAAATCAAATTTTCCCCTTGCCAAGGGGTGTAAAGTACTGAAAGGAGACGGCACACCAAGTGCATCTTCCTTCAAGAAAATAAGAATAAACTATATATGTGGCCTTTCTGAATCCCTGTGATTTAGGGATTCAACTGCATTATGGGGATTCCTTTTTTATTATCTTGTCCTTTCGTCTTCGTGTGAGGGCAATGCTCTTGTTTTCTGGCCTTATCTTGATACTTGAATAACTTGCACGTATTGGTGGCAGAGCTAGTATTTTCTGACTCTGTGCTGGCTCTTCGGGTTCTACACACTGTCCATGTATCTGGATCTCACATTGTTTCTGAATAAAATTGTCTCTTTTTTTTTTATACTCCGCCTTATTCCAGAAGCAATGACCACCTACCTCCCACCACCACCTTTAATAAATTTTATGCCTAAGGTGCCAGGAATGCATTGCTCTGCAGTGCATCACTAGTTCATCTTTAAATTCTAAAAGTTTAATTGGATGTTACTTTTCAATCCTTATTTTTTTTTTTTTTTGTTTCTCTTCTATAAATCTGTTTATTCTGCAGTAAAGAAATGGCTGAAGGACATTGCTGGTAATTTGTATGCTAAAATGAAACAAGCTACATTATGAATGTGCATAGAACAGGTGAAATGTTGTCCTACATGAAAAGCCAGTTTTTTCATGCGTCCTTAAAGGGAGTTTTTTTGTCATTATTCAACAGATTTTAGATTACCTTTTTATATTCTCCTGAGGGTACACTCTTTTCTGTGCTTGTCCAACATAATTAACAAAAAATGCCATACTGAAAACATTGTATGTTACATCCTTGACATTCTCTTCAGTGGGTTCAACAACTTTATCAGTCTTCTACAATTGAAGAAAATGTTCTTCATGATTTCAGTTAAGATACACTGTGGTTTGTGTCATTAGAGTCTGTTTGAAATGAACATACAGCTATTTTTATGAGCATGACACTTGTCCTTGAAAACACAATACAAACTCATTGGAGAATATAATCGGAAATGTGAAATCTCCAAACCAATACTGTTTTTGTTCTGTAGTTTATTTAAAAAGAATATCACACATGCAGTAATAGAATGTAAAAGTGAAATTGTAGCAACATTTACATGATAAATATCTATTTTTCTCAATCATTGTGAAGTCTTCATCAGATTATAGTAAAGGATATCTGACTCAGATTTGGTTTTATAGAAGGGTTCTAGAATTCCAGTATTTGTGACTATTCTACACCTGTTCTCTGTATACTTATGTAATTTAGTCTTGAAGTGAATGTAAAGTCTTATCTAAAAATACTCCTAAAAACAGGGGCACTTTCATTCTTTAAACTTTGCATCTTTATGGAAAGCAGACCGGCGAACCTCCGCCCGCAGCTCCTACTGTAGTTAGCAGATCAATGACTAATCCGGCTTCCTCCAAAAGTTGCGCGGCCCCTTTGGCGTCCAGATCGTGAGGCACGCAACGATTGGTGGAAGCCGGATTAGTCATTGATCTCCTAACTACAACAGGAGAAGAGGGCGGAGGATTGTGAATCTGTTTTCAATAAAGAAAGGTAAGTATTTTAAAAAAGAAGCTTTAATGTAAAGTTTAATGAATTAAAGTGCACCTGTTTTTAAGTTAATTTTCAATACTGGGCACTTAGTCATTAAACTTTACATTCACTTTAATATGTGTAATTTTGCTGTAGTATTTTGATTATTTTGTTTTGTTTAAATGCAGTTCTAAAAAAACAACTCCAGTAAATTGCTAAGTAAACTTGGAGACTAGTTTTTCTACTCATTCTCTACAAGCCATTTAATTTGCATTTACCGAATGTTGCCTTCTTTATATGCCTTACAAAAGGGAACGTTAGTACCATATTTAGTATTAATTCTTGTTCTTGTGGTGTTGCTTCTGACTTTATCTCATTGGTGATAACCGTACACAAGAGACTAGGTGTGTAAATGTAGACATTTTTCAATGGTTATAAATTTAGTTTTATGAGACTATAAATGGACGGTGGTGAAAAATCCCTAGATTCTTTTCTTATCTTTTCTGATATTCATTTCTTGTCTTCCATCTTATAGTGTTTTCTTGAGGCAATAAAACAAGTATTACATTACAGTTTGTAATATATGCTGAAGATTTACAGAGTACATTATACATATCCAGGCACTTCAGGCGCTTCAGCAGTTGGATGTTTAAAACATATCTGCTTTAATGACATACATTGATTATTGTTGTAGGTGACAGTCCTATGACTTCTCTTTGTATTTTTAAGGCCAAACCCTCAGCATTCATATATAAAGCAGCCGCTGCCTTGGGTACATTAAATTGTTGCCTTAGTCTTACTTCTGCTCATGACTGTTACTACTTAATGTTTTATTTGTGGCATATTTTCTTATTTTTTGTCAGATTAATTTCTTTGATCAGATACCTGTCTTGTTTTGAGCCTGTGGTGTTAGGATACATATTATATGTAATTGTTTAATTTCTAGAAACAGTTTAGACACAGCTGTATGCAGAGATAATTATCTGTTCCTTATGATCTCTTAGGTTTAAGGTTCCTGCTTTCCAAAAAACGTGCCTCTCCTTTTGTATCTACTACACAACAGTGTAGTCCATACACACTTCAAATACAGAGTATGGTATAATAAGTTTGAGATATGGAGCTTAACTAGTGTAGATGTAAATCATTATTTCATAAAATATTATTATTGGTAGAAGTATTCTTAAATTCCTTACCATGTATATTAGAAGTAATTTACTGCTTGTATAAGCTGAAGAACTGGGTATTGAATTGTGTTTTGGGTTCAGACTTTTTTAGTTGACTGATTCAAACCAGATTTGCAAAAATACTACACTTTTTAAAGTTGCAATAGTATTAAACTTCTAAAATTTCTAGAACATCCATGCAAACTAGTATCAGGTATTATTTTGCAAGAATATTTTGTATTTCATTGATCAAGTCAACAGAGAACTTACATTTTTATGATCCACAATTACTGTTGTAAAGAAAAACACAGGTTGTTTTCTACAAGTTGAAACCATAATATATATATATATATATATATATATATATATATATATATATATATATATATATATACTACACAATCTCATTAAAAATTTTAATTGAGATGCTGATATCAAAAGGAAAACGTTTGTGGTTATAAAATGAAAGTCAGCTTGCAAAATTATCTGCTATTTGCTTAACCTTTTGGGTGTGAATATTGTGTCAATATTATTGACTTGTGCAAGGAATATCATTTATTGATGTTGAAAAACATAGTGTGCTTAATTGAGTGCATCTGGTTCTTTGTAAGGTTTTAGTCACATATGACCACATACAAGCAAAACCTATCTAAACATATTTGCCTTCAGTGAAGATTAGTTTTTGTATTAAAATTGGGTAGCATGTCTCGTAAAATTATAGCTTTCAAAATATTGGATTATTTTTAAGTCCTTTTTAATTTACTGTGGTTTGGTCCCGAAAGCACATTTTAATGGTGGAAAGTACCCCATTGAAGATACTGTGCATTGTTGGCTATATTCTGTTTGGAAAGCATATTTTAGACTCTTTCACTAACCAGCATTACAATTTGAAGTGTTCTAGAGAAAAATATGGTTACTTTAACATAAGGGATATTACCATGAACCTTTCAAGTGATTGTCTATTTTTTTTAGGTTAGGAATTGTTTTCCCATTGCAATTTCAGGTTTAGTTTAGACAGCACTGGTTACAACAGAAATATGTTCTGATTAGCCCAATGGACCATGTCTATATGCAGCCTAAAATGTAGTTTGAAAATGTTATTGTGCTTTTACTTTACCAGATTGTATTTCAGCAACAGCCCACATGGTTTTCAATTGTCCATATAAAGATAATACTCTCAAAATTATATTTGGCCACAGATAGTCTTTGCATGCCAATGTTATGTTTTGTTGTTTTTGTTTTTTCTTGAATATTTTTTTAAAAACTGTTATCCCTTCTGTCTAATTTAATCCCTTCCTTTTATTTAATTGTTAATTTGTTGCGGCAATAACTACTGAATCATTTGTGTGCGTCATCTTGGCTTTAAATAAAACATTTTGGTTGTTTTTATTTTAATAGTGTGTTTCCTAGTTATTATTTTATACATTATAAGTACACCAAGGACCATGTCCTAACACATGGGATCACAGATCAATATTTCTTTCTAATGGCAGTGAAAGTCCACAAAAACATTCATAACATGTGGGAATACTTCACCTGGCCACCAGGAGGAGGCAAAGACACCCCAAACAGATCATTTAAGTCCCTCTCACTTCCCCTACCCTCCCAGTAGTTCTTACCATGTGTCATGGAGGTAGGCAGAGATAGGTGCTCTGCTTAAAATTAATTAATTTGATCATCAAGATATTATTTTATGCTCTCATATGGATAGTATTCCTTCAAGAAAGCTGGTGGGGTATTTATCCATGTAATTCTCTATGTTGAGTCTTGGTATATGCTAGTTCTGGTCGTCGCTGGGATTTCCCATACCTCTACCAGCTACTCTATGCTAAATCCCCTATCAGGAAAGGCAGTGTAAGTTACACCTAATTTTCCTGGACTAGATGATAGGTAATGTTAGACTTAACACAAAATTACAATGGCCCTCTCCAATTTGCAAGAATATAATTGTTAGGTTGTGTATCTACCCCACAATATGGATATTTATTCAATCTCGATTGGGATTGGTGCTTTGCATCAAAAGGAAATCCAAACAAATTGTGGAAAGGAAAGAGATTACAAACAAAAATGTTCTTGTCATAAAATCTATGTTGGGACGACAACATGGAAACTGAAAGTAAGACTGATGGAACACCTTGTTACATCAAAAATGCAAGCAAAGATAAAAAAAACGGAAAGACAATCTCACAAGTGTTGCATCCCACTTTTTTTTTTATTGAGGTTTAATGTCATGACATACAACAAGCTAAAACAAATGTCAAATGCAATACGCTAATACAAATAATTTCTATAGGCAATGATGGAATAACATGTCAATTGGAATGTTGACCCTCCAAATTTCACAGAAGGCCACTCTTGGGCCTTATAAGACTAATACAAGTTAAAGAGGGTACTCAGAGATAAGAGAGGCCACTCTTGGACCCCATTGAGGAAACCTCTTTTCTTTTTTTAGACACGATGAGTCCACGGATCATCTTAATTACTAATGTGATATTCACCTCCTGGTCAGCAGGAGGAGGCAAAGAGCACCACAGCAGAGCTGTTAAATAGCTCCTCCCTTCCCTCCCACTACAGTCATTCTCTTTACCTCTTCCTATCATTAATGTAGGCAAAGTGAGGTGTTAGATTAGATTCTTCAATCAAGAGTTTATTATTTTTAAAGTAGTACCAGAGTGTGCTGCTTTGTCCTAGGGTGTAGCCATAGTCCATATCAGTCTCTACAGTAGAGCTTTGGTTGCTTTAGCAATGGCAACTTGTGGGACATAATTCTCACTGCACCTCCCATAATTTACTTGCTGCCCTTATCCTTTAGTCTGAGATATTTTGGTCAAACCTGAGAGCTGTCTTTACTGCCAGGCTGAAGACAAGGTAAGTGCTGCCTTATTTTCTGGGGATAAGGACTCAGAAATTTTGAATAGCACATCATACACATAAGGGGCTCTTTTTATCTAATTAGTGCTTTATGTGGGGACATCGTTTCTTTTCTATGAGAAAGATATTAGGGGCAGTGTTTTGAACAGGGCACTGGGGCTGGAGAAAGCGGTTGTTTACTCTGAGGAGTGTTATTAATGGCCCCGGTGGTTTCATAGTAAGGTATGTACGGTGTAGTAGGACACGCCCACGATGGGCGGTCCTTCCGTTTTGTTTTGGCGCCATTCAGTAGCGCTTCAAGTTCTAAGTCAGTGCGCAGATAGCCGGGCGGTTCTAGAGACGCATGAGAGACATGCGTTTCTAGTGCAGACACGGAATGTTCCCTGCATCAATTTGTTGGCTGGCATTTTCAAGCAGTATCTCTGGAAGGAGAAAGATTGTTTTGAAGGGGCCGATTAATCGTTTTTGAGTACATAGGATAACGTTAATTTGTCATTCTGCAGCAAAAAAGAGAGAGAGAACCATTTTTAAATTTAAAGTGACAGTAACGTTATTTACATTTAATTTTTCCAATCTAGTTTGATCATTTTTATTGACTATTTGGTAAGTTGTGTGCAAGCATGGACCAAGGGGACTTACAAGATGTCACCTGTGCTTTATGTTTTGACGCTAATGTGGAACCACCAATTCCTTTCTGTCCTTCATGTATTCAAAGACTTTAAGTTATAGAGATAAGATTTTTTTCAGTGCCAGTCTCCTATAAGGCAGATGTTGTCCAAGAGTCTAATGTTGAAGGTCAATTTATGCCGCAGCTTTCTCCTCAAACGTCCCAAATGTTATCACCCTCACAAGCAGTGCCCTGCGCTTCCGCTGTAGTCCCTTCAGGGTTTTTGTTACAAGACATAGCTTCCCTTACGTCTTCAACTATTTCTGATGCCTTGTCTGCCTTCTCAATGTTGCAGAGCAAACTTAAGAGAAAAGGACAGACATTCAGTAAGCGAGGTATCGGACGCAATTGTCACAATTTCAGAAGTATCCTCCCAACAACCTGAAGAGGAGGGTACTGCAATAGCTTCTGAAGGAGAAATTTCAGATTCAGAGGGTTCGTTACCCCTGACAGACTCGGAGGTGGTATCTTTCAGATTTAAACTTGATCACCTTAGTCTGTTACTCAGGGAGGTTTTTATTACCTTGGACGATAGTGACTCCACAGTGGTGGTTGTCCCTCAGAAGTCTAGTAAACTGGACAGATATTTTGAGGTTCCTTCCTTTACAGATGTATTTCCAGTCCCTAAGAGAGGTACTGAAACTATTGCTGAAATATAGACCGGGCATCCCCTTTTCTCCCTCTCATTTTTTTAAGAAAATGTTTCCAATAGCCGACTCTGTTAAGGAGGCTTAGCAAACTGTTCCTAAGGTAGAAGGAGCAGTTTCTACCCTAGCTAAAAGAACTACTATTCCCATAGAGGATAGTTGTGCTTTCAAGGACCCAATGGATAAGAAGTTAGAGGGGTTACTCAAGAAGATTTATGTACACCAGGGTCTGCAGTGGCAACCGGCTGTGTGCATTGCCACCGTTACTAGTGCGGCGGCATATTGGTTTGATGCACTGTCTGAGACCCTCAGGACGGAGACTTCTTTGGATGAGATCCAAGATAGGATAAAGGCTCTTAAGTTAGCAAATGCCTTTATTTCGGACACTTCCCTTCAAGTTATGAAATTGGGAGCGAAGATTTCGAGTTTCTCTATCTTGGCCCGCAGAGCCTTATGGTTAAAGCCTTGGTCTGCGGATGTGTCATCTAAGTCTAAACTTCTAGCCATTCCTTACTAGGGGAAGACTTTGTTTGGACCCGATCTGAAGGAGATTAATTTCTGATATCACAGGAGGTAAGGGTCATCTTCTCCTGCAAGACAAGAGAAATAAACAAAAAGGACGACAAAGCAATTTCTTTTACAAGATATGACGAGTCCACGGATTTCATCCTTATGGGATATCGCCTCCTGGTCAGCAGGAGGAGGCAAAGAGCACCACAGCAGAGCTGTATATATAGCTCCTCCCTTCCCTCCCACTCCAGTCATTCTCTTTGCCTGTGTTAGTGATAGGAAGAGGTAAAGTGAGGTGTTAGTTTAGATTCTTCAATCAAGTATTTATTATTTTTTAAATGGTACCAGTGTGTACTATTTTTCTCAGGGCTAGAGGTACAGACTTTAAGCAAGCTCCCAGAGGATTTGCTGCCCTGCTGATGGTCTTAGCAGATATTATCTAAGTCCACACAGGACTGCTGGAGGGGAGAAAAAGAACATCTTCACTGTGTGGGACAGTCTCATACTGCGTTCAGTATTAAGGTATGTACAGTTATTTACTTCTGGGGAAACTGTAGTATCTCAGAAAGGACTGGTACTAATTCCCTATACCGGGATGGGGTGATCAACTTGCACAGGGTAAGAAGTGTGTGCATGGATATCCCCTCTTTATTGGGTAAAGGTTAGCAGATGCTTTCATTACCCTAATACATGTTTATATAATTGGATGTGTTCAAGGGCTATGACGCAGGGAGTGTATGGCATAAGTGTTCTGCATTAACTTTTTGTGTATTGTTTAATGAGAACAAGAGTGTTTTTGTGGGGGCACATGTGGTAAATTTTCACTTGTTAGCATGGTTTCAGCGGATCAGTAATTCTGACATTTTTCCCACGCGGTTCTCATGGAGAACGTTAGTCACTTCATTCCGCCCATGATGGGCGGGGTTAAGTGTTTTCGTGCGCTAAGATGCGCACTTGCTATCCGGAACCTGGCTATTGAGAAGAAGCATCTCAGAGCTCCGGTGTGGCCTAAGGCAGCTTGTGGGGGTATTTACTCAAGCGGTCTTGGGAGCGCCGCTCTCGGAGGTCTATCAGGACTCGTGGGGGCAGGTAGGCGCCACAGCAGAGCTGTGGCGAGGTGCTGATGCTTATTTTGCCATAATTTGTCTGTACAGCATACCGGACAATTGATAAGACTTTTTGGGGTTGCCTTGTTATTACATATTATTGCGGTGCAGTAAAAAAGTATACGTTTTTTTATTTTTTTAAAGGCACAGTACATAGTTTCTCAAAATTACTTAAAGTATTTGTTTTTATTCACATTAAAACGTCCAATATTGCTATTGCTGGTTTGTTTATCATGACTGATCAGGAAAATACCTGTTCTATTTGTTTAGGTGCCAATGTGGAACCCCCTATCACTTTTTGTCCCTCATGTACTGAGAGGGCTTTACAGTTTAAAGAACAAATTTTCTTTACTGCAAGTACATCTACGGCTGTTTCTCAGCCTGATGAGACTCAGGGTATGCCGCATTTTTCTCCCCAAGCGTCACAACCTTTAACGCCCGCCCAAGCAACGCCGTGTTCCTCAACGGCGTCCACTTCATTTACTCTGCAGGATATGGCTGCAGTTATGTCATCCACACTTACAGATGTTTTATCTTAAGTTGCCAGTGTTACAGGGCAAACGCAGTAGGACAGAGGCCCATGTGGTACCTGCGACTTCTGATGCTTTAATGGCTATATCCGATATACCTTCCCAGGGCTCTGATTTGGGGGGTAGGGAGGCCCTGTCTGAGGGGGAACTGTCCGAATCTGTCGGGGGTAATGCACTTCCTGATTCAGACGTCATGTCCTTTAGATTTAAACTTGAATACCTCCACCTTTTGCTGCGAGAGGTTTTGATAACTCTGGACGACTGTGACTCTATAGTGGTCCCTCCAGAGAAATTGAGTAAGATGGACAAATACTTAGAGGTCCCTTCTTATTCTGAGAGAATTTCGGAAATTATTACAAGGGAATGGGAAAGACCGGGTATCCCGTTCTCCCCTTCCCCTATTTTTAAGAAAATGTACCCTATAGCTGACACCGTCCGGGATTCTTGGCAGATGGTCCCTAAGTTGGAGGGAGCTATCTCTACCCTGGCTAAGCGTACAACTATCCATATCGAGGGCAGTTGTGCTTTCAAAGACCCCATGGATAAAAAGTTGGAGGGTCTTCTTAAAAAACTCATCAAGGGTTTTTATTGCAACTGGCGGCCTGCATTGTAACAGTCACGACTGTGACTGCTTTTTGGTTTGACGCTCTAGAAGAGTCTCTTAGAACTGAGACTTCTCTAGAGGAAATACAGGACAGAATTAAGGCCCTTAAGCTGGCTAATTCTTTTATTACGGATGCTTCCTTTCAGATCGCCAAATTAGCGACTAAGAGTTCGGGATTCTCCATTTTAGCCCAAAGAGCTTTATGGTTAGTCTTGGTCTGCGGATGTATCCTCTAAATCCAATCTTTTGGCTATTCCTTTCAAGGGAAAGACCCTATTCGGGCCTGATTTGAAAGAAATCATTTCTGATATTACGGGAGGTAAGGGTCATCTCCTCCCTCAAGACAAATCATCTAAGCAAAGGGGACGACAGTAATTTTCGTTCCTTTCGTAATTTCAAAGGAGTCCCCCCTTCCGCTAAACAGGAGAGACACAACCAGGCTTGAAACAAGGGTAAACAACCCAAGAAGCCCGCTGCTGCTCCCAAGACAGCATGAAGGGGCGGCCCCCGATCCGGGACCGGATCTAGTAGGGGGCAGACTTTCTCTCTTTGTCCAAGCTTTGATAAGAGACGTTCAAGATCCCTGGACACTAGAAATCGTGTCTCAAGGGTATCAGTTGGAGTTCAAAAATTCCTTCCCAAGGGGAAGGTTTCTTCTTTCACGATTGTCTGTAGACCAGATAAAAAGAGAGGCATTCTTACGTTGTGTAAAAGACCTCTCCACTATGGGAGTAATTTGTCCCGTTCCAATACAGGGACAGGGGTTTTACTCTAATCTTTTTGTGGTTCCCAAAAAAGAGGGAACATTCCGACCCATTTTAGATCTCAAGAGCCTAAACAATTTTCTCATCAAGATGGAGACTATCCGGACAATTCTTCCATTGATCCAGGAGGGTCAATATATGACTACCGTGGACTTAAAGGATGCATATCTTCATATCCCTATATATATTCATATCCCTATCCACAGAGATCATCACCAGTTCCTGAGTTTTGCCTTTCTGGACTAACACTTTCAGTTTGTGGCCCTTCCTTTCGGGCTGGCCATGGCACCCAGGATTTTCACGAAGGTTCTAGGGTCTCTGCTGGCGGTTCTCAGACCGCCGGGCATTGCAGTGGCGCCTTATCTGGACGATATTCTGATCCAGGCGTCTTATCAGCTGACAGTCTCATACCGACATTGTTCTATCCTTTCTAAGGATTCATGGGTGGAAGGTGAATCTAGAAAAGAGTTCACTAATTCCACAGACAAGGGTTCCTTTCCTGGGAACTCTGATAGATTCTATATCCATGAAAATCTTGTTGACAGAAGTCAGAAGGTTAAAGATTCTGAATACATGCTGATCCCTTCAGTCCAATCCTCGGCCATCAATGGCTCAGTGCATGGAGGTAATTGGATTGATGGTGGCGGCAATGGACATTCCGTTTCCTCGTTTTCATCTCAGACCTCTACAACTGAGCATGCTCAGACAGTGGAATGGAGATTATACAAATTTGTCTCCTCAAATAGATCTGGATCAGGAGACAAGGGAATCTCTTCTTTGGTGGTTGTCGCCGGATCATCTGTCCCAAGGGACGTGCTTCCGCAGACCCTCATGGGTGATAGTGACAACGGACGCCAGTCTACTAGGACGGGGCGCATTCTGGAATTCCCTGAAGGCTCAGGGTGTGTGGACTCGGTCAGAGTCTATACTTCCAATCAATATTCTGGAGTTGAGAGCAATATTCAATGCACTTCAGGCTTGGCCTCAGTTGGCTTCGGCCAAATTCATCTGATTTCAGTCGGACAACATCACGACTGTTGCTTACATCAATCATCAGGGAGGAACAAGGAGTTCCTTAGCGATGACAGAAGTATCCAAGATAATTCGGTGGACTGAGGCTCACTCTTGTTATCCGTCAGCAATCTACATCCCAGGAGTGGACAACTGGGAAGCAGATTTTTTGAGCAGACAGACGTTTTATCCGGGGGAATGGTAACTCCATCTGGAGGTCTTTGCCACCCTGATTCTCAGATGGGGCAGACCAGAGCTGGATCTTATGGCATCTCGTCAGAATGCCAAGCTCCCGAGATACGGATCCAGGTCCAGGGATCCTCAGGCCAAACTGATAGATGCCTTGGCAGTTCAACCTAGCTTATGTGTTTCCACTGTTTGCTCTCCTTCCCCGGGTGATTGCTCGGATCAAACAGGAGAGGGCTTCGGTGATTCTCATTGCTCCTGCGTGGCCTTGCAGGACTTGGTATGCCGATCTGGTGGACATGTCCTCTCTGCCACCGTGGAAGCTTCCATTGAGACAGGACCTTCTCATTCAGGGACCCTTCCATCATCCGAATCTAGTTTCTCTGCAGCTGACTGCATGGAGATTGAACGCTTGATTTTATCTAAGCGAGGGTTCTCTGATTCGGTCATTGATACCTTGATCTAGTTGATTTAGTTCTTAAGGTTCTTCAAGGAGTTCCGTTTGAACCTATGCATTCCATAGATATTAAATTGTTATCTTGGAAGGTTTTACTTTTGGTTGCTATTTCTTCTGCTCGCAGAGTTTCTGAGCTTTCAGCTTTACAATGTGATTCTCCTTACCTTATTTTTCATTCCGATAAGGTAGTGTTACGTTCCAAACCGGGTTTTCTTCCTAAGTTTGTTTCCAACAAAAATATTAATTCTTCTAAGAAGGAGCGTCTGTTGCATAACTTGGACGTGGTCCGTGCCCTTTAAGTTTTACTTGCAGGCGACTAAAGAATTGTCAATCATCTTCATTATTTGTTGTTTTTTCTGGGAAACGTAGTGGCCAGAAAGCTACGGCTACCTCTCTTTCATTTTGGCTAAAGAGTATCATCCGTTTTGCATATGAGACTGCTGGACAGCAGCCTCCTGAAAGAATTACGTCTCATTCTGCTAGGGTTGTGGCTTCCTCATGGGCATTTAAAAATGATGCTTTTGTTGAACAGATTTGCAAGGCTGCAACTTGGTCGTCTCTTCAGTCACCTCTGCACCTTGACTTTTCCTTTCTCTTCCTAACTTCGGTCGAATGACTGGAGGTGGAGGCAAGGGAGGAGCTATATATACAGCTCTGCTGTGGTGCTCTTTGCCTCCTCCTGCTGACCAGGAAGCGATATCCCATAAGTAAGGATGAAATCCGTGGACTCGTCATATCGTAAAAGAAATACATTTATCAGGTAAGCATAAATTTCCTTTTTCGTTCCTTTCGAAATTTCAAGGGAAACTCTTCCTCTTCCTCCTCTAAGCAGGAACAGTCTAAACCTACATGGAGACCCAGCCAGTCTTAGATTAAAGGAAAGCAGTCTAAGAAGCCGTTCAGTGATTCCAAGACAGCATGAAGGGCATGCCCCCGATCTGGGACCGGATCTGGTAGGGGGCAGACTTTCCTTCTTCGTTCAAGCCTGGTTCCGGGATGTCCAGGATCCCTGGGCAATAGAAATAGTGTCTCAGGGATACAAACTGGAGTTCAAGGTTTTTCCTCCCAGAGGCAGATTTCTAATTTCAAGATTATCTGCAGACCAGACAAAGAGAGAGGCGTTCTTACACTGTGTAGGAGACCACTCCGCTCTGGGAGTGATGGTTCCTGTTCCAATTCAGGGACTGGGGTTTTATTCCAATCTTTGTGGTTCCCAAAAATGAGGGAACCTTCAGACCAATTCTAGACCTCAAAGAGTTTAAACAAGATTCTCAGGGTACCATCCTTCCATTGATCCAAGAAGGTCAATTTATGACAACAGTGGATTTAAAGGACGCGTATCTACATGTTCCCATTCACAGGGATCATCACAAGTTCTTAAGGTTTGCCTTTCTGGACAAACACTACCAGTTTGTGGCTCTACCTTTCGGTCTTGCTACAGCCCCCAGAATCTTCACAAAGGTTCTTGGATCCCTGTTGGTGGTACTTCGATCAAAAGGCATTGCAGTGGCGCCTTATCTGGATGACATTCTAGTTCAGGCGCTGTCCTTACAGCTAGCAAGATCTCACAAGGACTTGCTGTTGTCCTTCCTAAGATCCCACAGCTGGAAGGTGAATCTAGGAAAGAGTTCCTTAGTTCCACATACGAGAGTGACTTTCCTAGGAACCATAATAGACTCTCTGTCTATGAAGATATTTCTGACAGAAGTCAGGAAATCAAAGATTATCGATACTTGTCTAGCTCTTCAGTCCACTCCTTGTCCATCAGTGGCTCAGTGCATGGAGTTAATCGGACTGAGGGTGGCGGCAATTTACATCATCCCGTTTGCTCGCTTTCATCTCAGGGCTCTGCAGTTGAACATGCTGAGACAATGGAACGGAGATTATTCGGACCTATCCCCTCGGCTTCTATTGGAGCAGGAGACAAGGGATTCTCTTCGATGTTGGTTGTCTCTGGATCAACTCTCCCAGGGAACATGCTTTCGCAGACCATCTTGGGTGATTGTGACAACAGATGCCAGCCTTCTAGGGTGGGGAGCAGTCTGGGGCTCTCTAAAGGCTCAGGGAATATGGACTCAGGCCGAGTCAGTTTTGCCCATAAACATTCTGGAACTGAGAGCGATCTACAATGCTCTCCTGGCCTGGCCCCAGTTAGTCTTGGTTCAGTTTATCAGGTTCCAGTCAGACAACATAACGTCAGTGGCCTACATCAATCATCAGGGGGGAACAAGGAGTTCCTTGGCGATGACAGAGGTTTCCAAAATAATTCAGTGGGCGGAGGCCAATTCTTGCTGTCTGTCGGCGATCCACATCCCAGGGGTGGACAACTGGGAGGCAGATTTTTTGAGCAGGCAGACCTTTCATCCGGGGGAGTGGGAACTCCATCCGGAAGTGTTCTCCAGTCTGATCCTCAAGTGGGGTCAGCCGGAGTTAGATCTCATGGCATCAAGGCAGAATGCCAAGCTCCCGAGATACAGGTCGAGATACAGGGACCCCCAGATGGAACTGATAGATGCTCTGGCGGCCCCTTGGACCTTCAATCTAGCATACCTGTTTCCTCAGTTTGCTCTTCTTCCTCGAGTAATTGCTTGAATCAAACAGGAAAGTGCCTCAGTGATCCTCATAGCACCGGCCTGGCCTCACAGGATTTGGTATGCAGATCTGGTGGAGATGACATCTCTTCCACCTTGGAGACTTCCGTTGCGGAAGGACCTTCTGATTCAGGGGCCCTTCCTTCACCCAAATCTAGTTTCTCTGTAGCTGACTGCCTGGAGATTGAACGCTTAATTTTATCCAAGCGGGGGTTTTCTGATTTGGTCATACAGACCATGATTCAGGCTCGTAAACCTGTAACTAGAATGATTTACCATAAGATTTGGCGTAAATATCTTTATTGGTGTGAATCCAAGGGCTGCTCATGGAGTAGAGTTATGATTCCTAGGATTTTGTCTTTTCTCCAGGAAGGTTTGGAGAAAGGTTTATCGACTAGTTCCCTAAAGGGTCAAATCTCGGCTTTATCTATCTTGTTACACAAACGTCTGGCGGATGTCCCAGATGTTCAGTCTTTTTGTCAGGTTTTGGTCAGGATCAGGCCTGTGTTCAAACCAGTTACTCCTCCATGGAGTCTTAATTTAGTTCTCAATGTTCTTCAAGGGGCTCCGTTTGAGCCTATGCATTCCTTAGATATTAAGTTGTTATCTTGGAAGGTTTTATTTCTGGTTGCTATTTCTTCTGCTTGGAGAGTGTCAGAACTCTCGGCATCACAGTTTGAGTCTCCTTATCTTATTTTCCATGCAGATAAGGTAGTTTTGCGTACCAAATTATGATTTCTTCCTAAGGTTGTTTCTGATCGGAACATTAATCAGGAGATTGTTGTGCCTTCCTTGTGTCCTAATCCTCCTCCTAAGAAGGAAATACTTTTGCACAATTTGGACGTGGTCCGTGCTTTAAAGTTTTACCTGCAGGCGACTAAGGACTTTCTTCAGTCTTCTTCTTTGTTTGTGGTTTTCTCGGGAAAACACAAGGGACAGAATGCTACGGCTACTTCTCTTTCTTTTTGGCTGAGGAGCATCATACGTTTTGCATATGAGACTGCTGGACAGCAGCCTCCTGAGAGAATTACGGCTCATTCCACAAGGGCTGTTGCTTCCTCATTGGCATTTAAAAATGAAGCTTCTGTGGAACAGATTTGCAAGGCTTCTACTTGGTCCTCTCTTCACACTTTTTCAAAGTTTTACAAATTTAACACTTTTGCCTCGGCTGAGGCTGTTTTTGGGAGAAAGGTTCTTCAAGCAGTGGTGCCTTCCATTTAAGTTCCCTGTCTTGTCCCTCCCGTATCATCTGTATACTCTATCTTGGGTATTGAATCCCATTAGTAATTAATATGATCCGTGGTCTCATTGTGTCTTAAAAAAGAAAAGAAAATTTATGCTTACCTGATCAATTTTCTTTTTTGGCACGATGAGTCCACGGCCCACCCTGTTCTTTTAGACAGGTTGTGGGTTATTGTAAACTTCAGACACCTCTGCACCTTGGCTTTTCCTTTCTCTTCCTAACTTTGGTCGAATGACTGGAGTGGGAGCGAAGGGAGGAGCTATTTAACAGCTCTGCTGTGGTGCTCTTTGCCTCCTCCTGCTGACCAGGAGGTGAATATCCCATTAGTAATTAAGATGATCCGTGGACTCATCGTGTCAAAAAAGAAATAAATTTATCAGGTAAGCATAAATTTTCTTTTTAGTAAATAACTAGAATGATTAGGAAAGCCACAAATAAGTTTAACATAAACATCTGCTTTTTAGTTCAGAGAATAGTTAGTAACATAAAACTTAGCATCTATACAGGAGAGTTCCCAATAAAGTATGATTAAAGAGCAGATCAAATGATTTATTAGCCAGAAAGGATGGACTTCATGGATCAATTCCCCAGGAGAAATATTGTAGGGCACTTCAATGCTGTATTATGTAAAATAAGGTATACTCCTTACATCTGGGGTTAAATAACTCAAAATGTATAAATTAGATCACTGCCCACAGATAAAGCTGTGAATGAAATAGGATACATTGGAGCTAGAACAGGGCCAGGTTATTTAGTAGCCAGTGGTAAGGGAATATTTTTTGCAAGACCAAGTACTATGTTAGAATGTAGGATGAGCATCACCAGTAAAGTGGGTAGCAACAAGTCTAACTCATAAAGCTTAAAATCTAGCTAGGCCAAGCACTATGAAGTGTACACTTATCAGGACATATGATACGTTATAGATCGAGGGCCCTCATTTTAGTAGATAAGATAATGGATGAAAGATCCTGTGCTATTCAAATATAGAATTTTAAGGCTAGTATACACATGTAATATAGGAAACAAAACCAGTGCTATTAGTCTGCTGATCATAAACTGCAATATGTGAGTGTTCCTTTCACCCATATATGGTATGTTTGGTATAGCAAAGTAAGAATATTGTGTGCAATAAGGTCCTAAGTAGTTGGACTACGCCAAAGCAGGTCCAGCCTGCACAAGTCTCAATGGTATGTATTAAAGGGACACTGAACCCAAATTTTTTCTTTCGTGATTCAGATAGCGCATGCAATTTTAAGCAACTTTCTAATTTACTCCTATTATTATTTTTTCTGCATTCTCTTGCTATCTTTATTTGAAAAAGAAGGCATCTAAGCTGGAAACTCTGGACAGCACTTTTCTATTGGTGGATGAATTTATCCACCAATCAGCAAGAACAACCCAGGTTGTTCACCAAAAATGGGCCGGCATAAAAACTTACATTCTTGCATTTCAAATAAAGATACAAAGAGAATGAAGAAAATTTGGTAATAGGAGTAAATTAGAAAGTTGCTTAAAATGTCATGCTCTATCTGAATCATGAAAGAAATAATGTGGGTTCAGTGTCCCTTTAAGTATAGTTATGGGTCATTGCTTGAAAAGGGTTTTCACATTAAAGTATAAAACTTGTACTGAATAGTATCCATTTAGAACTGAACTCAGGGATGAGCACCATAGTTAATAAAAAGCTGCAATGATGGTAGAGACAAGCCTAGTTGAGTTAATTGTAGATTAACAAGTTGCATGTTCCTACACCAGTAAAAACAGGTGGTATAAACAAGTGAAAGTTAGATGTAGCATCTATAGAGAAGGTTTGACTGTGGTGATCGTTGCAAAACTAAAATATGTCATGGAGCTATACCTATCAATGGTTTTAGGAGGGTTTTTTTTTTAATTCTATATGGGTATTCTAATAGAAAGAAAACGAAGCTCCGACATCCATCTTATAGGGTAAAATCAGGAAAACTTTATTGTAGCATTAAAAAGTTTGTAGAACACAGCAAAATGGACACAGAGTCAGCACACAGGCATACGCATTTCGGAAAGAATTCCGTAGTCACAGCCTGATGTGCTGAAATTGCACTAGTTCTCTACAGTTCAAGAAGGAGTCTGTTGATTTAGAAAAAAGACTCTTGAGTAGGAAGTATCCCAAGGCTGTAGTTAACAGGGCTAGATCAGCAGTGAGTGCAACAGAAAGGAAGGATCTTCTAGATTTGAGATCTACGGGAAATAATGACTTTAAAGGAGTTACTTTTGTAACTAGTCATAGTGTACAATATCAGGAAATATGTAATATTGTACGCAAACACTTTTCTCCTCTCCGCAGATGACAAACTAGTGAACACCGTTAACAATGGCCTTAGATGCTCCTACAGGGGGAGCCCTACTTTGGGCAACATCCTGGCACCCACATTACTTAAAACCAAGAAAGAGAACCAGGGATCTTGGTTAAGGCATACTGGCATGTTCAAATGTGGTCGGCGTAAATGTAAACCCTGCGATTATGTCAAAGTGACAAATTTTTCTAGCAGGGTCACCAATAGAGTTTGACATTGGCGCTTGTATGAACTGTACCACTGAATATGCCATTTACCTTATCGAATGTTCGCTCTGTAAAGTTCAGTATGTGGGACTCACTTCGAGGGACCTGAATACCAGAATGCGTGAGCACCTGTCATCTTTTAAATTTAATAGGGCCAGTACACCTATAGTACAACACTTTGGCACTTTCCATAATAATGACCTGCAATACTTCTCGTGGTGTGCCATAGAGAAGATAATCAGACCTACTAGGGGAGGTGACATGGATACCATTTTGGCAAGGAGGGAGGCATATTGGATTTTTACTCTTGATACCAGACTACCAAAGGGTCTAAATTCCAGATTTGATATTATCAATCATTGGGAGTAAATATCCTCCTCCTTGTCAAAATGTGTTAAATATGGCTGAGTACTATAATCCATATGACATTACTACTATCTTTATGCCACCGTGGTCTTTTGCTACACTGTAAACAATATTAAGCAGATGACCTATCGAGGTGGGTTGTATGCAGTATCAGTTCATCTACGGCCGGGCATTTATCTACATGTGTCCCTACTAACCACATACCATTAATATCTATTGAGTCTCCTTTATTTCATGACAGTGTGTTTCTACATCCTTCCAATGCTCCCCTCGCATATAATTCTGGGCAGATATCATTCAGAGATTGTCAGTTTTCTGTTTAGATTTCTCTGATGTACATTTCCCGATATAGTTATACATAGTTTATTTTGCATTTCATTCTTATCCACTTATGATTTATCCTTATCAAACAGTGTATTTCTTTTTGGGCGGCTGTAGTAATGTAACTGTTAGCCGCTGTCGCTCTAGATACCAGCATGTTTCTCCCTTTATCATTGGAGTGCCCTGCTTTATTGCACTATTATGTTATTTATGGTGATGGGTATATATATGTGTATATATATGTGTGTGTATGTATATATGTATATATATATATATATATATATATATATATATATATATATATATATATATAATATATATTATGTTAGATGGGTAATTTGAATCTCACATATTAAGCATATTGAGGGTAACTTTAAATCTTGTATCAAATGTTTATAATGCAGCATTCCACAAGTTTCTTTTTGTATAAGTTGTAACATATGGTTCCAATATATGATCCTCTCTACAAATGGTTATATGGGCATATTCTGTTATGTGCTATAACAACATTCTTATTTCCTGTGGGCCCCTTATGCAGATGTGAAGTTAACTACGTTTTTTATATATTTCCTGTGACCTCATGTATGACGTATACATCACTATAAATTCTTTGTGTGTTCTTCAATAAAGTGGGACTCTTGAGAAAACACTCAGTTGCATGTGTGTGTGATTTCAGTGGTCACCCCAGGGCCCTGAAGAAAACGTGTGCCGCACCCTTATCAGCCAGAGCAGAGCTAAGGAACAAAAGAAGTAACCCTACAACTGGTGTCAGACACGTGGGATGAAACAGGGAACTCTCGGAAGGTAAGCTGAACAAAGAGTCCTTTTTATTCTGACCTTTTTTCTCTTACCACGAGACCCCTTAAGTTTCATTTTACATAGGAATAGTTGGGAAATATATATGTGAATCTTTGGTAGATTCTATTGTCTAAAAAGAGGAATAATAGATTACTTTGGTAGAAATCAGGTTAAATTAATTAATAATAATTAAGTCTTTGGTAGGCTAAATAAAAAGGGGAATAATAGATTTCTTTGGTAGAAATCAGATTATATTAAGTCTGGCTGAAGGGTTAAACCACACATTTTCTTGCTGCTTGCTTTTGAAATATTGCTGTATGGCTAACATTGCTTTAAAGTTATAAGATAAATACTGCATTGTTTATATGAATTCTTATGCTGCTTGCTTTTAAATATGCTGTATGGCAAAATACTGTTTATTATAAAGTGTTAAGGAAGTAAAATACTGCTTATTGTATATTGTATTAAGAAAGTAAACTGTTGCTAATATGTATTGCTGTTTCTAAACGCTACATTTTCTCTTGTTAAGTGTATCCAGTCCACGGATCATCCATTACTTGTGGGATATTCTCCTTCCCAACAGGAAGTTGCAAGAGGATCACCCACAGCAGAGCTGCTATATAGCTCCTCCCCTAACTGCCATATCTAGTCATTCTCTTGCAAGTCTCAACAAAGATGGACGTAGTAAGAGGAGAGTGGTGTATTATAGTTAGTTTCTTAACTTCAATCAAAAGTTTTATTTTTAAATGGTACCGGAGTGTACTGTTTTATCAAAGGCAGCATTAGAAGAAGAATCTGCCTGTGATTTCTATGATTTTAGCAGAAGTAACTAAGATCCATTGCCGTTCTCACATATTCTGAGGAGTGAGGTAACTTCAGAGAGGGAATGGCGTGCAGGTTTTCCTGCAATAAGGTATGTTCAGTAAACATATTTCTAGGGATGGAACTTGCTAGAAAAATGCTGCTGATACCGGATTAATGTAAGTTAAGCCTAAATGCAGTGATTTAATAGCGACTGGTATCAGGCTTATTAACAGAGATACATACTCTTATAAAAGTGTAATATAAAACGTTTGCTGGCATGTTTAATCGTTTTTATATATGCTTTGGTGATAAAACTTATTGGGGCCTAGTTTTTTCCACATGGCTGACTTTATTTTTGCCTAGAAACAGAGGCTTTCCACTGTTATAGTATAAAAGTTACAGTTGGTGCAGTTAAAATTACAAACTGTGACATTCAGCTTCCCTCAGCAGTCCCCTGCATGCTATAGGACATCTCTGATGGGCTCAAAAGGCTTCAAAAGTAGGAGCTGTGGCAGTTGTTATGACTGTTTAAAAAACATATTTTTCATTTTGTTAATCTGTTTTTTGTATTAAGGGGTTAATCATCCATTTGCAAGTGGGTGCAATGCTCTGCTAACTTGTTACATACACTGTAAAAACTTTGTTAGTGTAACTGCCTTTTTTCACTGTTATTTCAAATTTTGCCAAAATTTGTTTCTCTTAAAGGCACAGTAACGTTTTTTATATTGCTTGTTAACTTTGTTTAAAGTGTTTTCCAAGCTTGCTAGTCTCATTGCTAGTCTGTACAAACATGTCTGACACAGAGGAAACTACTTGTTCATTATGTTTAAAAGCCATGGTGGAGCCCCATAGGAGAATGTGTACTAAATGTATTGATTTCACCTTAAACAGTAAAAATCAGTCTTTATCTATAAAAGAATTGTCACCAGAGGGGTCTGTCGAGGGGGAAGTTATGCCGACTAACTCTCCCCACGTGTCGGACCCTTCGCCTCCCGCTCGAGGGACGCACGCTAATATGGCGCCAAGTACATCAGGGATGCCCATAGCGATTACTTTGCAGGACATGGCTGCAATCATGAATAATACCCTGTCACAGGTATTAGCTAGATTGCCTGAATTGAGAGGCAAGCGCGATAGCTCTGGGGTTAGACGAGATATAGAGCGCGTAGATGCTGTAAGAGCCATGTCTGATACTGCGTCACAATATGCAGAACCTGAGGACGGAGAGCTTCAGTCTGTGGGTGACGTCTCTGATTCGGGGAGACCTGATTCAGAGATTTCTAATTTTAAATTTAAGCTTGAGAACCTCCGTGTGTTACTTGGGGAGGTATTAGCTGCTCTGAATGACTGTGACACAATTGCAGTGCCAGAGAAATTGTGTAGGCTGGATAAATACTATGCAGTGCCGGTGAGTACTGATGTTTTTCCAATACCTAAAAGGCTTACAGAAATTATTAGTAAGCAGTGGAATAGACCCGGTGTGCCCTTTTCCCCACCTCCTATATTTAGAAAAATGTTTCCAATAGATGCCACTACACGGGACTTATGGCAGACAGTCCCTAAGGTGGAGGGAGCAGTTTCTACTTTAGCAAAGCGTACCACTATCCCGGTTGATGACAGTTGTGCTTTTTCAGATCCAATGGATAAAAAATTAGAGGGTTACCTTAAGAAAATGTTTATTCAACAAGGTTTTTATTTTACAGCCCCTTGCATGCATTGCGCCTGTCACTGCTGCGGCGGCGTTCTGGTTTGAGGCCCTGGAAGAGGCCATCTATACAGCTCCATTGACTGAAATTATTGACAAGCTTAGAACACTTAAGCTAGCTAACTCATTTGTTTCTGATGCCATTGTTCATTTGACTAAACTAACGGCTAAGAATTCCGGATTCGCCATCCAGGCGCGTAGGGCGCTATGGCTTAATTCCTGGTCAGCTGATGTGACTTCAAAGTCTAAATTACTTAACATTCCTTTCAAGGGGCAGACCTTATTCGGGCCTGGTTTGAAAGAAATTATTGCTGACATTACTGGAGGTAAGGGTCATACCCTTCCTCAGGACAGGGCCAAATCAAGGGCCAAACAGTCTAATTTTCGTGCCTTTCGAAATTTCAAGGCAGGTGCAGGATCAGCTCCCTCTACTTCAAAACAAGAGGGAACTTTTCCTCAATCTAAGCAGGCCTGGAAACCTACCCAGTCCTGGAACAAGGGCAAGCAGGCCGAAAGCCTGCTGCTGCCTCCAAGACAGCATGAAGGAGCGGCCCCCTATCCAACAACGGATCTAGTAGGGGGCAGACTCTCTCTCTTCGCTCAGGCGTGGGCAAGAGATGTTCAGGATCCCTGGGCGTTGGAGATCATATCTCAGGGATATCTTCTGGACTTCAAAGCTTCTCCCCCACAAGGGAGATTTCACCTTTCAAGATTATCTGCAAACCAGATAAAGAAAGAGGCATTCCTAAGCTGCGTGCAAGACCTCCTTGTAATGGGAGTGATCCATCCAGTTCCGCGGACGAAACAAGGACAGGGGTTTTATTCAAATCTGTTTGTGGTTCCCAAAAAAGAGGGAATCTAAAGATCCTAAACAAATTCCTCAGAGTTCCATCATTCAAGATGGAAACTATTCGAACCATTTTACCCATGATCCAAGAGGGTCAGTACATGACCACAGTGGACTTAAAGGATGCCTACCTTCACATTCCGATCCACAAGAATCATCATCGGTTCCTGAGGTTTGCCTTTCTAGACAGGCATTACCAGTTTGTAGCTCTTCCATTCAGGTTGGCTACAGCCCCAAGAATTTTTACAAAGGTTCTGGGCTCACTTCTGGCGGTTCTAAGACCGCGAGGCATAGCGGTGGCTCCTTACCTAGACGACATCCTGATACAGGCGTCAAGCTTTCAAATTGCCAAGTCTCATACAGAGATAGTTCTGGCATTTCTGAGGTCGCATGGGTGGAAAGTGAACGAAGAAAAGAGTTCTCTATCTCCTCTCACAAGGGTTTCCTTCCTAGGGACTCTGATAGATTCTATAGAAATGAAAATTTACCTGACGGAGTCCAGGTTATCAAAACTTCTAAATGCTTGCTGTGTTCTTCACTCCATTCCGCGCCCCACGGTGACTCAGTGCATGGAAGTAATCGGCTTAATGGTAGCGGCGATGGACATAGTGCCATTTGCGCGCCTGCATCTCAGACCGCTGCAATTATGCATGCTCAGTCAGTGGAATGGGGATTACACAGATTTGTCCCCTCTACTAAATCTGGATCAGGAAACCAGAGATACTCTTCTCTTGTGGTTATCTCGGGTCCATCTGTCCAAAGGTATGACCTTTTGCAGGCCAGATTGGACCATTGTAACAACAGACGCCAGCCTTCTAGGTTGGGGTGCAGTCTGGAACTCCCTGAAGGCTCAGGGTTCATGGACTCAGGAGGAGAAACTCCTCCCAATAAATATTCTGGAGTTAAGAGCAATATTCAATGCTCTTCTAGCTTGGCCTCAGTTAGCAACACTGAGGTTCATTAGATTTCAGTCGGACAACATCACGACTGTGGCTTACATCATCCATCAAGGGGGGACCAGGAGTTCCCTAGCGATGTCAGAAGTCTCCAAGATAATTCGCTGGGCAGAGACTCACTCTTGCCACCTATCAGCGATTCATATCCCAGGGGTAGAGAACTGGGAGGCGGATTTTCTAAGTCGTCAGACTTTTCATCCGGGGGAGTGGGAACTCCATCCGGAGGTGTTTGCTCAATTGGTTCTCCGTTGGGGCAAACCAGAACTGGATCTCATGGCGTCTCGCCAGAACGCCAAGCTTCCTTGTTACGGATCCAGGTCCAGGGACCCAGAAGCGGCACTGATAGATGCTCTAGCAGCGCCTTGGTTCTTCAACCTGGCCTATGTGTTTCCACCGTTTCCTCTGCTCCCTCGTCTGATTGCCAAAATCAAACAGGAGAGAGCATCGGTGATATTGATAGCGCCTGCGTGGCCACGCAGGACCTGGTATGCAGACCTAGTGGACATGTCATCCTTTCCACCATGGACTCTGCCTCTGAGACAAGACCTTCTAATACAAGGTCCTTTCAATCATCCGAATCTACTTTCTCTGAGACTGACTGCATGGATATTGAACGCTTGATCCTATCAAAGCGTGGCTTCTCCGAATCAGTTATTGATACCTTAATACAGGCACGAAAGCCTGTCACCAGCAAAATGTACCACAAGATTTGGCGTAAATATCTTCATTGGTGTGAATCCAAGAATTACTCATGGAGTAGGGTTAGGATTCCTAGGATATTGTCCTTCCTCCAAGAGGGTTTGGACAAAGGACTATCAGCTAGTTCTTTAAAGGGACAGATTTCTGCTCTGTCTATTCTTTTACACAAGCGTCTGGCAGAAGTTCCAGACGTTCAGGCATTTTGTCAGGCTTTAGTTAGAATTAAGCCTGTGTTTAAACCTGTTGCTCCCCCATGGAGATTAAACTTGGTTCTTAAAGTTCTTCAAGGGGTTCTGTTTGAACCCCTTCATTCTATTGATATCAAACTTCTATCATGGAAAGTTCTTTTTCTGATGGCTATTTCCTCGGCTCGGAGTTATCTGCCTTACATTGTGATTCTCCTTATCTGATCTTTCATTCAGATAAAGTAGTTCTGCGTACAAAACCTGGGTTTTTACCTAAGGTGGTTTCAATCAAGAGATTGTTGTTCCATCATTATGCCCTAATCCTTCTTCAAAGAAGGAACGTCTTTTGCATAATCTAGACGTAGTCCGTGCATTGAAGTTTTACTTGCAGGCTACTAAAGATTTTCGCCAAACATCTCACCTGTTTGTTATTTACTCTGGACAGAGGAGAGGTCAAAAGGCCTCGGCAACCTCTTTCTTTTTGGCTTCGGAGTATAATCCGTTTAGCATATGAGACTGCTGGACAGCAGCCCCCTGAAAGAATTACAGCTCATTCTACTAGAGCTGTGGCTTCCACCTGGGCCTTTAAAAATGAGGCCTCTGTTGAACAGATTTGCAAGGCTGCGACTTGGTCTTTGCTTCATACCTTTTCAAAATTTTACAAATTTTATACTTTTGCTTCTTCGGAGGCTGTTTTTGGGAGAAAGGTTCTACAGGCAGTGGTTCCTTCCGTTTAAGTTCCTGCCTTGTCCCTCCCATCATCCGTGTACTTTAGCTTTGGTATTGGTATCCCACAAGTAATGGATGATCCGTGGACTGGATACACTTAACAAGAGAAAACATAATTTATGCTTACCTGATAAATTTATTTCTCTTGTAGTGTATCCAGTCCACGGCCCGCCCTGTCCTTTTAAGGCAGGTCTAAATTTTAATTAAACTTCAGTCACCACTGCACCCTATGGTTTCTCCTTTCTCGGCTTGTTTCGGTCGAATGACTGGATATGGCAGTTAGGGGAGGAGCTATATAGCAGCTCTGCTGTGGGTGATCCTCTTGCAACTTCCTGTTGGGAAGGAGAATATCCCACAAGTAATGGATGATCCGTGGACTGGATACACTACAAGAGAAATAAATTTATCAGGTAAGCATAAATTATGTTTTTTTCTGGTGAAGGGTGACCTTTGACCTAGAGATAATTAATGCCAGAAACTACTGAAAGGATCAGCATAGTGATATATATTTTTTTTCTTTCTCTTGTTGTAAACTTAAGCATTAAGCACAATAACTGGTAACGGAGTACAACCATTCTAGTTAATGTGGTTTTTGCAAAAAGATTCAATAATTAATTGCTCTTAAAGGTAAAGGTATTGTATTTTTTTATTTTTATTATTTTTTATTATTTATTTATTTATTTATTTTTTTTTTGTGTTGTATTATATTTTGTTGTAAATGTTTTAAAAGATAAGTTAGGAGTTGAGAATGGGCAAATCCCAGTCTTAACAATTTCCATCACCTATGCAAGGAGAAAAATGTAAAGATTATGTGGGAAGGGTGTCGCCCGATGGGTTTATGTATATTATTCCTTGGGTTCAGAATATGGCAGAATGGACAGAAGCTATGAGAAGCTCTGATCCATTCACCAGAGAGGGGGATAATGATACATTTCATATGAATATGGTAAAAGGGTTGTGTCTAGGTGATGAAGAGGCATTTCCATGGTATAAGGTTATCCAAGATGGAATATGGATTATATGAAAAAGGGTGGGGAAAATTGGCTGACTGTTGCTCCATACTGGCAATATATTGATATAGATGGGAATAAAAAGAAGGGTAAAAGTGAGAAGCAAAGACAGAAAGCATATTCACCCCCCCCCCTGCGCCATATAATGCCCCTCACCTACCTTTGCCATCATATAACAGACTATATCCTAGCCTCCCATCCCCTAGTGACATAGATCTAGAGACTATTGCTATTGCCTCTGCTCAGGTACCCCAGGAATGGACCTTGCCAGGACCTTCTGTAACTCCCCGATACCAGGTTACTAAACCCGCAATTATGCCCAAACCCCCGATTAAGGTTGAACCAGTAACACCTTCCTACCCCCTACAATAACCCCACAATATAAAAGAGGGAATGAAGAAGTAGAGGAGGAGGCAGCTGTACCAGAAGCTAGTATGCCATTTCTTACTGTGGGAGACCAATTAATTTTTAAACCTTTGTCCCCGGGTGAATTAAGGGAAATTACCAAGGGAGCCCCAAACCCCCGTCAACATCCATCAGCTTGTATTATGTATTTAAAAAGAATGTTACAAGGACAAAACATGACACAAACAGATATAAGAATTATTATTGATGCACTTCTAGACTATGACCCTGAATCAGGTTGGGAGTGGGGTAATGTAAAGAGTATTAGTAAATTGAGTCGAGATCCAACAATTAACTATGCGCTAAACACACGTGAGGGACTTGATGAAATGTGGACAGAATTAAGTATAGAAATGTATAGAATATGGAAGGATAAACAAAGTATGTCAATTGCACTAGCGTGCAAACAGAATACAAAGGAAACAGTAGTAGAATTTGTTAAGCGTTTTTATAAATGCTGGAAGGAAGAGGCTGGAATGGAATCAGGAGATGCAATGGGCTCTCTGAAGGTCCAGACTTGCATTAGTAATATGCAACCTCAGCTTTCTTTGTTGGTGAAACAACTTGTCTCTGATTGGCCAGAGTTGACTCCAGCAGAATTCTTGAAAAGAATTCATGAAAAAGAAGGGGCAGGTTGTTTTGACATCAGGAAATTAGAGGAAAAAAACGCTGCTTTTTATCAAAAGCAGAGTTTACAACATTGTGATCCATTCCAGGCCAGGGAAAGGGATAATACAGGGAGTAATAGAATGTATGTGAGAGGTAGAGGGAGAGCTAGAGGGAATTATACTTCAAACAGAACACATTGTTTTAACTGTGGGGAACAGGGACATTGGAAAAATGAATGCCCAAAACCCCCTAATAATTCTGGCCCCCCTTACAATCCCCGACAGTATAACAGACAGCCTTACATAGCCCCTGCACCCATGGAGGCACCCAAACACAACATACAATGGCCATAGGGGTGCCTAGAAGGTAGCACTCCAATTTTTCCAGTGGTGTCAACAAGTTATCATGAGCAACCATACTTAGTCCTAGAAGTAGAGGGAGAACCCCTACCATTTCTAGTAGACACAGGAGCTACATGCTCTGCCTTATGCTCAGATATGTATGATGGCATTACTGAAAAATCTGAACCTTCTTTAGGGATTAATGGAGTGCTGACTCAGACTCGCATCACACCGCCACTTGAAGTTAGGGTACCTTGTACTGGCCAACAACTTTTGCACCCATTTCGTATTATAACTGGGTGTCCCCTTAACCTTTTGGGTCGTGATCTTATGGGTCCCCTTGGTTTGAAAGTAGCTGTCACTAGACAGGGTGGGTTAGACGTGAGTCTAGGGTCCACTAACCTGTGTTTTTTTAATGACATATTGACAGATGTCCCATCCTCTGTATGGGCATCTTCAAAACTTGACGTTGGTTTAGTTCAGTGTACCCCATATAAAGCCAGATTAAAACCTAATACTACTCCAGTGTTTATTAAACAATATCCATTGTCTAGAGAAAAGAAAGAAGGGATAAGACCAATGATAGAGGAATTCCTTAAACAAGGAATCCTCCGTCTAGTAGTTTCTCCCTATAATACCCCCATAAATCCGATCCCAAAGAAAGACAATGAATATAGGTTAGTACAAGACCTAAGGGCAATTAATGAAATAGTAATCCCAATTGCCCCAATAGTCCCAGATGTTACAACCTTACTCACAGCCATTCCACATGATGCCTGTATATTTACAGTCATTGATTTAGCTAACGCATTTTTTTCAGTCCGATTGGACCCTGAGACACAGCTACTTATGGCTTTTTATTATGATGGGCGTCAGCTTACCTGGACACGCCTCCCTCAAGGCTATGTGGCCTCACCTGCAGTCTACTCGCTGGTGCTCCAACGTACCTTGCGGTCATGGACTCCCAGCCAAGGTTCCGTCCTCCTTCAGTACGTCGATGACCTACTGTTGTGTAGTCCTAACCAGGAGGCTAATACAGTAGATACAATAAGTCTGTTAAAACACCTTGCTGCTGAAGGTCATAAAATAGCAAAACATAAGCTACAAGTAGGAGTGACAAAAGTGGATTACCTTGGTTTTGTGCTTTCCCAAGGCCACCGGTCCATTAGTCCCAAACGAATCCAAGCGATTCAACAGATCCCAAAGCCAGTTACTAGAAAGGACATGCTCACCTTTCTAGGTATGATTAATTATTGCAGACAATGGATTCCTGAGTGCTCCCATCATGATTCCATTCTGAGGCAAGCCACAAAAGGGGATAGCCCTGAACATATACAATGGACCACAGACATGACTAAATCCTACATAGCTCTGAAGACTAGCATTATTAGTGCCCCTGCTTTAGGACTACCTGATTATTGTAAACCATTTCACTTGTATGCGAGGGACAATTGTAAAACCATGGCTGCTGTCTGTGCCCAAGAGCATGGTGGAGGCAATATGCGTCCCGTAGCTTTTTTTTCCAAAGTAGTTCCAATACCGGTACAAGGGATGCCGGCGTGTCTCTGAGCATTGGCGGCTTGCGCCATGGCTGTAGAGATGGTTGAAACAATCACATTAGGCCATCCAATAGTACTACACACTAGTCACCAAGTTTTACATCTTGTAAAAAATGTCACTACCCAACACATGACTTCTCAAAGACTTTCTGGTTATGAATGTATATTACTGAATAATACAAATCTGACTATTAAATATAGTAGTGTATCCTCAGGGCCAACTCAAATACTTAGTGCCTTACTTACAGGATCACCAGACTTTCCAACAGGCCATGATTGTATAGAGGTAATACACCACATTACCACACCAAGACCTGACTTGATGGATAAACCTTTTGACCATGCTGATAATGTGTTTGTTGATGGTTCTTGTTCCCGACCTAGTGATGGTATTTATAAGACAGGCTATGCCGTTGTGCAACTACCAGACATTGTTCTAGATGCAGGCCCCATTCCTTATCCTTCTGCACAAGCTGCAGAATTAATAGCACTTACAAAAGCATGTAAATTGTTTGAAAATAAATCTGTTAACATTTACACTGACTCTCGCTATGCTTTTGGGGTTGTGCACGATTTTGGTATGATATGGAAACAACGTGGTTTTGTTTCAGCAGATGGCAAGACCATCTCTCATACAGACCTGATTAATGACCTTTTAGAGGCCATACAACTCCCAAAGGACATAGCGATCATACATTGCCGTGCACATACATAAAAGTCTGACCCTATTTCCTTGGGTAATGCGCTTGCAGATAAAATTGCTAAAGAGGCTGCTTATGTTTCTCATACACCCGGATCCACCATCCGTATGTATGCTGTTTTAGCCCCACCTTCATGTCCTACAGACCATATGCTTCTTGAACTCCAGGGACATGCCACTCCTAGTGACATATCTTTCTGGACTACTAATGGGTTAACTTTAGATGAGAATGGTTTGTTTTCTAAAGAGGGGAAGGTGGGCATACCGGAAAGCAGTGCACCACTCTTTATAGCACAAGCCCATGGTGTTGGACACCTAGGTATAAAACCAACAACTAACTTGTTGAAGCAATCTTTCTACATTAGAGGTATAGGTGATCATTGCAAGGCATATATTAATAGATGTGTATATTGCTTACAGACCAATGCAACCATCCCCAATAAAGCCCAGCATGACCACTTACCCCCACCTACAGCCCCATTCACACATCTACAAATTGATTTTACATATATTCCAAAAACTGGCACTAAACAATTATATCTGCTTGTAATAGTTGACCAATTTTCTAAGTGGCCAGAAGCTTTTGTTACCCAGAGGGAAGATGCAAAAACAGTCTCTAAAATTTTAGCCACTGAAATAATTCCCAGATTTGGTTGTCCGCTTCAGATTAATTCTGATAACGGTCCAGCGTTCATTAGTAAAATCACACATGAGTTAGTAGAATGATTACAGATTAATTGGAACTTTCACATTCCCTACCATCCTCAAAGCTCAGGGATTGTAGAAAGAATGAATCGCAATATCAAGGAAAAACTTTTAAAGGCAACAAGCAGGTACATGGGTTAAATGGCAAAACTATTTACCTGCGATTTTAGCAGAAATCAGAATGACCCCAAATGGGACAACCAGGTTGTCTCCATTTGAGGTCCTAATGGGTAGACCATTCCCGACTCCATGGGTAAAAGGCCCACTTATCATTAAAAATGGTGATTTAGATTGTATTAAGGAACAATATGTAAAACAATTGATTGATAAATTGAATGGCATCTATGGTGATGTGTCTTCCCGTTTACCTCTTCCCTCACAGGAACCAACCCATACTTTCAAGCCTGGAGATCTGGTCTGCATTCGCCAGCTGAATAAAGCAAAGAAAGGAGGTTTCCCAGTCAGCAAGCCAGTCACTGTGATCGCTGTAACCAGGACTGCCGTACTGACTGATGACAAGGACATCTGGATACACGCTTCACGAGTGAAACTCTGTCCAAAGAGAGGAGAAGCGGGTGACAAGCTATCGGTCACCCCTCACAAAGGAGAAGTGGGTGATAAGGTATCGATCACTCCTCACAAAGACCAGGATGACGATCTCAATCATGAATCCAAGACATTTCTGCAAGATCTTCCTTTTCCTAATGGGGATATTGATCTTTGTGTATATCCCAATAGTATTAATAACGGCATGTTATTACTCACCTGAAGATGCTGGACACTTTACACCTATTTTGTTTACTATTATTAACATTGTTTAACTGTTACATGTCTTGTACTTTACGAAAGAAAATATCAGGTATGATACAAGATGCAGAAAAAGTTCAACTGCAAAATTTAATTAGAGGTAGACCCAGATAGTTTATATTGTAGGAACATTACAGGTTATGTGATCACGATGTGATCAAAGAGGGGAATGATGGGTATATATATGTGTGTGTATATATATATATATATATATATATATATATATGTGTGTGTGTATATATATATATATATATGTGTGTGTGTATATATATATATATATATATATATATATATATATATATATATATATATATATATATATATATATATATATATATAATATATATTATGTTAGATGGGTAATTTGAATTTCACATATTAAGCATATTGAGGGTAACTTTAAATCTTGTATCAAATGTTTATAATGCAGCATTCCACAAGTTTCTTTTTGTATAAGTTGTAACATATGGTTCCAATATATGATCCTCTCTACAAATGGTTATATGGGCATATTCTGTTATGTGCTATAACAACATTCTTATTTCCTGTGGGCCCCTTATGCAGATGTGAAGTTAACTACGTTTTTTATATATTTCCTGTGACCTCATGTATGACGTATACATCACTATAAATTCTTTGTGTGTTCTTCAATAAAGTGGGACTATTGTGAAAACACTCAGTTGCATGTGTGTGTGATTTCAGTGGTCACCCCAGGGCCCTGAAGAAAACGTGTGCCGCACCCTTATCAGCCAGAGCAGAGCTAAGGAACAAAAGAAGTAACCCTACATATGGTACTGTTGTATATTATGATACTATGGCCATATGTTTTGTTTATCCAATTTGTGTCATTATTTAACATCTTGTTTAACGTTACATGTCATATTCAGTGCTATTAACAGAGAACATATAGGTTATATTTACTTGTATATACGAGGCAAGTTCAGTTGTAATTGGTTAGAGTCACTGGGGCGTTGTTTCTGTTTTAACCTATTGTATGAGCCTATAAGGTTTTTAAACAGGTGTGTGGGTCAGCACATCATGCTGTGACTACGGAATTCTTTCTGAAACGCGTATGCCTGTGTGCTGCGCCCACGTCTGACTCTGTGTCCATTTTGCTGTGTTCTACAAACCTTTTAATGCTACTATAAAGTTTTCCTGATTTTACCCTATAAGATGGATGTCGGAGCTTCGTTTTCTTTGCATTGATCTATTCCAGTCCTTTCCGACACATCAGCTGGCGCTGTGTCTTGGAGCGGACCCAAGTTTTGCTTTCCCCGGAGAGGAGCGCCTGTCATTGGTGGATTACAGGTGACGTAACAGTCCACACCCCCACACGAGCCGTTCAGTGTACTGAGCACAGCGGAGGCCCTGTGAGCCTCTTGATTTTAAGCAAGGATCTTCGGGAGCGGCACAGAGGCGGCTACACATCAGGTAGCTACGCTGCTAAGTGTACACATGACTATTGCTATGTGGTGAGTGACTTTGTTTACACGTCCTTTAATAGTGATTTACTGAAGTTTGTTCACTAATCCGGAGTGACTTTCTTGGGTCCTACATATTATCATATAGCCTGGTGTGGCTTAGCCTTAGTGTTTGGGTTTCTCTTTTTTGTGTTTGCTTATTCTAATAGAAAGACTTGCAAACTTAAATGAAAGGTATCAACTGGATTGTAATTTTATAGCGTTCTTTAAAGGAAAAACTATGAACATACAGTATTTATTTGGAAATGAACCAGAAGGGACTATACTAACCATGCGTAATATAACAAGGGGATACACTTCTAAGGGTCGACTCTGCTAAAGCCCATTGTAAGGGTGCTGTAGGTGTTCTATCACTCCCAAGCGTAAATATATCTATGGGACAGCCGATTCGGCCACAAACAACAAGGCATAAATGGGAGTAAACTAGGAGAAGGTACTGCCCCAGTAAAATGGAATAAGGTTAGCAGACTCCTATTCTGTTTAATTTTAATCAACTTTCCAATTTACTTTTATCATCAAATATGTTTTTTTCTCTTGGTATTCTTAGTTTTAAACTAAACATGGGTAGGCGCATATGCTAATTTCTAAGCCTTTGAGGACTGCCTCTTATCACATGCTTTTTAAATCTCTTTTCAACACAAAGAGACACAAAGTACAAGTGGGCTATATAGATAACACTGTGTTCAGGCACAGGGGGTTATTTAAGATTTAGCACAAAACTATGCTTAATTTAAGACAATAGATAATAAACAGTCACAGTCATGTGATCAGGGGGCTGGAAGAAGGTTACTAGATACAAGGTAATCACAGAGGTAAAAAGTATATTAATAGGGTAAAAGCACTGGAAACAGCAATCACTAAGAGTGTGGGAGCAGAGGAAATATGGCACAAAAGAGATCTAATGTTCCAGACAAGGGGACAAAAACAAGGAATATGAATTATTTTCTCAAAACTGCAGATACACAAGCAGCAGAGGACACTCAAGCAGCTCCTCAAAATAAAGATGATGAACCCATGCAAGCTTCTCTGTCATATCAGGTCCCACCACAATATGTAACCAAGGAAGATCTTAAAACCCTCTCATCAAAGGAGGATATTAAAGAAGTGGTTTCAGAGATCAAGCATTTATTCAGTGAGTTACGCAGAGATGTGACTGAATTATCAGAGTTACCACCATTGAGCAGGCGCAAGATGTGATGCAGGGGTAACTGAGAGAAACCACGTCACAAATGCAGCAAACTGCAAGTATAGTACAGAATCTAATGGATCGGGTGGAAGATTTAGATAACCGTGGCAGACGGAGCAATTTGCGTATCAGAGGGATACCTGAATCAGTTAATCCAAACGCCCTATAAGGATATCTGCAGGATCTCTTCCGAGTGATTAAAGGCCCACCAATGGCACAGGAGATCATCATTGAAAGAGCCCATAGGGCTTTACGCCTGAAGCCGTCACCAAAAGCTCCCCCAAGAGATGTCATTCTCAGACTGCTGAATTATAAAGATAAAGAGGACATACTCAGGGGGAGCAGAAACAAACATCCTATACAACATGCAGGAGTAGCGTTGCAAATCTCAGATCTCTGCCCAGCAACGCTTCAGAAACGCAGGGATCTGCGTTTCCTCACCACTGCTTTGCAGGATAACAAGATACAGTACAGGTGGGGCTTTACCACATGCATTATAGCTACTAAAGGGGACAAAACCGCTCTGTACAGGTCACTCAATGACCTGGAAGATTTTTGTGCCACAATGGGCATTGCAACACCGAGCCTGGAGGCTACATCTTCTACACCCCAGCCTACAGAAGAGAATCGAAGCCAAAACTGACATTTAATGTAAGTGTCTGAACTTTCTTGTTCCCATGTTCTGCATGCCTTCTTTGAAAAGGCGGTTTGGGTATTGGCATCCTAAATGGACAGTGGAGGGCCAACTTAGTATAAGTTCTTAAATTCCTCCACTTCCTCTGGGATTCATATATAGCCCCCTCGGTTCCTATGTAATAAATTACACTTAGCATATTAAAATTTTTATTTTTGTTTATTTTTCTCTATATATATTAATATTTATTGTTCATCTCTCCAGTTTAAGTCATACGTTATAGTATTAAAAACAAATGTTATATTGTTTAGTCTAATACTCATAGACCTAATAGGCCAGCTACAGGCACATTCCCTGTAGAGTAATCTTCTGTTGAAAGAGACAAGATAGAGACAAATAGCATAACAAGGATAAGCCGAGTTATCTGCGAATATTTGTTTGTATCTGTTTTTTAGACATTAGAAACAACTCTTGCCTGTATTGTAGAGCACATATATCTAGAAGAGTTATTTGAAGTCAGTGTGCACAGTTCTCAAAGCTTGTGATAAATTTGCCACTGGTGAGAAGTGGTTTTTCTTTTTTTCTTTCTTCTCTGTCTCTCTTTTTTCTGCCCCTCCCCCCTCTGCATCATATATATCTCATGGAGTCTTCACGGCATAAACCAATTGTCCACCCACTCAAATTTCTCACAATTAACGTGAAAGGTCTTAATAATCCGGGAAAAAGTTCGATTGTCACCCAGGAACTGCACAAATTAAAGGGAGACATAGTAATGATACAGGAATCGCACTTTGCAAAAAACAAGGAGCCCAAATGGCATAACCATAAATATCCCACAGCTTATTTCTCATTGGGTCCCCTTAAACAAAATGGGGTGGGTATTCTCCTGCATCATAGAATGCCATTCCAGCTACAAAAGATAGAAAGAGATAAGGAGGGTAGGTTCCTTATGGTAGTGGGTCTACTCCATGGCAGACAGGCGACACTAGTTAATATCTATGCCCCTAATGCGGCACAGCACACCTTTTTCAAAACAGTCTCGAGTAGTCTTTTAGAGCATGCTAGGGGCATACTGATCCTAGGTGGGGATTTTAACACACCGTTAAACCCAAGAATAGACTCCTCCAACGGAACGTCGAGTATCACACCATATACTGAAACACATAAACACAACAATTAAAAGTCACCTGCTACATGACGTCTGGCGCACATTACACCCCACTGAAAAGGAGTATACTTTTTATTTTAGTCCACACAATAAATATTCCCGCATAGACTACTTTCTGACTGACTCTCAGGGACTTGCATATGTGACAAATAGCGATATTTCACCTATAACATGGTCAGATCACGCATCGGTCTCCTTTGCGATGATGTGGCCTGACACTCCGGCAACCCCTTACATTTGGCGACTTGATGAAACCCTCCTGGATAATCCGCTGATCAGAGAGGACGTGTCCTCCTGTATTGAGGAATACTTTGCTTTGAATGTAACTGACGAATTACCTCTGACTACTATTTGGGAGGCTCATAAGAGTGTGGTTAGGGGACACCTTATTAAGCATAAAGCTAGGGTGGTGAGGCAAAGCAAGGACAAATACAATCACATCTTAAACACTATCATGACACTAGAAGAACAACATAAAAAAAAACCCTTCAGGATACTGTTGAGATCGAGCTGAGTCAGGCCAGACTGGACTTCAAACAATTATTACAAGAGGAAAACCAACAGAGAGCTTTGTGGCTGCAGCAAAAGTACTATGAGGGGGGCGACAAGGCTGGTAGGTTGTTGGCCAGGGCACTCAAGAGGTCACAACTAAAATCTTACGTTTATGCCATTAAAGACGATAAAGGTAACACATGTAAGGATAGTCCCAGCATAGCAGAAACATTCCGCACATACTATAGGGGACTGTACAATCTTGATTCTTCGGGGGGGGGGGACCAGACACTTGTAGACGACAAAGACGACAGGCGCAAGAGTATCTGAGAGACACACAGCTACAGACTTTAGAACAAGACGCAATTGACTTCTTAGAGACACCCTTATCCCAAGAGGAATTACAAACAGCACTTAAAGATCTCCCGAATGGGAAAAGCCCTGGCCCAGATGGACTGGGGGCGAAATACTACAAGACCTTTTTACCTACCCTACTACCACACTTTCAGGCCCTGTTTAATGCTTTGCCTGAGTTAGAAAAACTACCACCGACCATGTTGACAGCATATATAACTGTGATCCCGAAACAAGGGAAACAGGCAGATAGGCCACAGAACTACAGACCAATTTCGTTACTCAATACGGATGTCAAAATCTTGGCTAAGGCACTGGCAAACAGGGTCAACAGGTTCCTGCCTGGGCTGATCTCCACGGACCAGGTGGGGTTTGTAAGGCAAGGGATAATACCCTTAAGGTACTGCAGTTAATGGGGGCTGCCACTCGCGCTGTTGTCAATAGACGCTGAGAAAGCGTTTGACAGGGTGAGCTGGCAGTTCCTTAGGTGTGCATTGGAGAAGATGAAGTTTGGGGAAAAATTAATTAAAACAGTGTTTAGTCTGTACTCCACCCCAAACGCGCAAATCAAGGTGAATGGGGTGCTCTCTGACACATTAACCATTACCAATAGGACAAGGCAGGGGTGCCCATTGTCACCCCTACTGTTCGCCATCTCGATAGAGGCTTTGGCTTGTAGCATAAGAGCCAACCCGCATATCAAGGGGATCCAACTAGGAGATAGAGACAATAAAATATGCGGATTACTTGCTGTTCACAATTACAGACGTAGAAAAGTCTATCCCTGCTCTTATGCAGGAATTCAACAGATATGGCGCGGTATCCCACTTTCACCTTAATGAAACCAAATCTGAGCTGCTTGGCGTTTCTTTGACCCCTGCTACATTGGCTTGGCTAAAAGATCATAGCCCGTTTGTTATAAAAACCAAATTCCTTAAATACCTGGGCATTAACTTGGCAGCATCCCCAACGGAAATATATGAGGCAAACTATGTAGCTCTTAGGAAGAAGATTGAGGCCGATCTTTCCTCATGGAGACACAAGACAATTTCCTGGCTAGGAAGAATTAGCGTGATTAAAATGAATGTCCTTCCAAGACTGTTGTATTTGTTCCAGACTGTTCCTGTCCCCCTTGCCTATACTTTCCTCCCCTCAGTGCAGAGCCTTGTGGAGGAGTATGTGTGGAAAGGGATTAGACCCAGAGTTAATAGGGAGACCATGTACCTCCCGAGAGACATGGGGGGACTTGGCCTTCCCGATCTATGTCGATACAGAAAAGCGGTGCTGCTTCAGAGGGTGGTAGAGTGGTGCCTAGATACACCACAAAAGGATTGGATAAGAATAGACAAAGCAGTACTAGAGGTTGGGGATATGGCCCCCCTTCTTTGGACAAACAAAAAACATAGACCCGCTGTCCTTGTGCATTTTCCTCTTTTGGAGGAACTATTTAATGAATGGGATAAAACTATCCGTACTGGGACACATATCTTGACTGCATATTCTCCGTTGATGCCAGTTTACAATAATCCGGAACTCCCATTGCAGACTAAAGCACTCCCAACCCGAACAGTACTTACAAACAACCACATAGGGTGTTACGTGACAGATGGTAGAATACGGACACGAGACGAAATCCTGACAGAACACCCCGATTGCCCAATTCCATGGTTTGTTTACCTTCAAATAGGTCATTATATCAACACACATAAACACAAACAGCAATTGCTGCGAGACCCTACACCATTCGAAACGCTTTGTCTAAAGCGACCAGGCTCCAGACACCTTATCTCTCTAATATACACTATTCTCACACAGCCTAGGGATGGGGCTCTCCCAGCATATACCAAAAAATGGCATGTTGAGTTGGAGACTGAAATACAAAAAAGAGGACTGGCTGAGGATATTCCGAGCCGCAAAATCTTTGTATCCGCACGCATACAGGAATCCCACTACAAGATGTTGAGCCGTTGGTACCTCACGCCCTCTAGACTTAAGAGAATTTACCCTGGCGTGTCAGATAAATGTTGGCGGAGTTGCGGGGGGGTAGGCACTGTGCTGTATATTTGGTGGGACTGTCCTTTACTGGGGCCTTACTGGGCAGCAGTCTGGGGAGAGATGCAGAGCGTACTGGAGATGGATATTCCAAAGGTTCCGGAGGCTTTGCTCCTACTCTTTCCAAACAAAATTCAGAATCCCCTGAAAAAGACCCTTCTGATGCTCATGCTGACAGCAGCAAAAAGTCTGATTCCACTCCGATGGAAGACGACTTTAATACCCTCTATCTCAGTTTGGAAGCAGAAGGTGCAACACACCCTGCAGTTGGAAAGGTATCACTATGTGTGGACATCCAAAGTAGACACGTACAAGATGATGTTACAGATGTGGAGGGGGGGGGCAGGTGAATTAGGGGGTATATAAACACAGAGATAGTGAGATGTGACGGAGACGGGCGGAGCGGTGGACACTGATAAGAAACACCACCCCCCTGCCCCATAGCTCTCCCTTTACAATTCTTCTATAATTTCTTTTCCCTTTTTTTTGTTGTTGTTGTTGTTGTTTTCTTTCACCAGGTTGATATGTGTGTCAGGTGCTACAGGAGCATCCGAGGCTGTGTACGCTAGACTACGTATTTATTCAGTGCTATGTTAAATTTTGTAATATTGTATTGAATCAATGTTGTTCATGCTTATGATGTTTAATAACTAGATTCATAATGACTACAACGGAAAAAAAAAACGGAAAATGTGAAAAGGTAGAGCAACTTAAAGGACATTATAAAGTTTCTTGAGAGTGTTGGACATGTCTTTTTTTTTATTATTTTTTCTTTCTCTAGGGAATTTTGGGAGGGAAACCCATTTCCTGGACTGAGTATATATATCCTTTTCGATGTCCAACACGTTCCTCGTTATGATCTGTATTTTCTTTGTCTGTAAACATGCCAATATTGTAACCAAGCTTGAACTGTATGTAAGTTAATACCTTTCATGGTTATACTTTAATAAAGCTCTTTTAAAAAAAATAAAAAAAGTATATTAATATAACTGTGTTGGTTATGCAAAACTGAGGAATGGGTAATAATGGGATTATCTATATTTTAAAACAATAACAATTCTATGGTAGACTGTCCCTTTAAATGAGAAGCCAACTATGGTGGGGAATTGTGGGTATGTGATAGAGGGAAGGAGATCAATAGAATGTTAACCCTTTTGTAGCTTAGTACAATATATGCCTAGCACACGGATGAGAGTAAAATTCAAGCAAAGTTATGCCTGTATAGCAACTAGTTGAAAAATAAGCAAACTATCAAAAATTAAACATAACCTATGGTAAGCTGCTAAAATGTTCACACATGTGCTCACAAACAATCGCAGTGCAAATAGCATCCAGTCAGCTGGTCCCAAAGCACTCAAGATAGGGAAGATTGGCCATTAACAGTATGCATGCTGAATAATTAAAGTTTCACCGGCATGTAGCGGGGCACTAGTTCTACAAGGTTGGTGGTGCTTCACTAAGTCTATATAAGACAGATCTTTTGGGTTCCAAGACAGGCGCAAAGGAGCTGTAGATAGTGGCCTGTATGATTCTAGACAGCTTGGTTATTTTGCGATTGTGTCCTAGAGAGATGAACCGCCCTGATCCCACTTAGGGAACTGTGAGGCTGTGTGAATGATCTCACAGGGCACTGATGTAGCCGAAGGGAGGCACGCATGTAAGTTTCCATCGCCGTGATCAGTTGTTTTTTTTTTCTGGAGAAACTTGCTAAAATTTATGGTCTCTTGAATTTTTGGTAGAACAAATCGGTCGTTTCGGGTGCGGGATCGGAGGCGTGGGTGATAACATAAGTAGGAGAAAACAGAAGGAGGCGCCACAATAGTGTGAAATCGTTGGTGGCAAAATACCCACGCACACAGGATAAAATCACTTACTAGAAAAAAAGCACTTGAGAAGTGCCACAGGTGCAGACTGGACCATTAAAAGCTGCCCAGCGAGCTTTTCCTCCCGATATATGAACGGCACACTTGCTTCAGGAACCAAAACCAGTGCAGGAATCAGCTAGCTCAATCAGTGAACTGTCAGCCACTCAGAAAATGTCCATTAAAAATGGCAGAGCTTGATAAAAGAAACAATCAAGTTTATTAAAACCTAATACACTACACGTTTCCCGGTATAACAACCGTTTCATCAGGTGTATAATACTCACTAGCCATCACGACTTATAAAACAAAACTCGGCGTCTCAAGCCGATCAGTGCGCAGGCGCACTAGAACTATGAGCCAATAGTATCCCCGATCTGAGCCGGCTTGATGTGGATAGATTAAGATGTAAGGTGTGGATACCCATCCCTAAAAGGTGTGTTCCCTGTCACTCGTGAGTAAATAGAGCGATACAAAATTGATCAGAGAGCCTCCTATCCTAAAAGGATCATATCGCAAAGGACCACAAATAGATCCGTGGAACAACTATATAACGGGCCATATAAAAATACATAACCAAGGGGGGCGGAGCCAACTGCCGAAAGAAACAGACGCACCTTAGCTGAGCTCCTGGAGCCTAAAACTTAAAACTCTAATATAGTGTGAGTTGGGATCCTATCCTGTCACCTTGCACTATTCCTAAGATGGAAGACATCTCTGTGCATCTAACTACGCTGCTGACAGGCTTATTGGACAAAGCTGACAGTCATTTCAGCAATCTACGATCCGTCTTTACGGAGCTACGAATCCAAGATGGCACTGCCTGCCTACCTCAATGTGAGGCCCACATGGAGGACCTGACAGAAGACCCGCTACTTGTCCAGCCTTATCCCACAAGGTCTCAGGCGGTGCAGCCTGGAGGAGACCCGATCTATACCTTCGGCGGCTATGAAGGAGATGACCCGACGCAACAGGAAATTAACAACACGCCCCACATGACAACTAGTCCGATGGACATTTTGGAGACTCCTCAGAATAAGGCGCTGCATTACCAGATACCCGGTGTACTCCCTCATCTAAGGCGGCACTTGCCCCCAAGCTCTAACGCTACTAAGGCACCGTGCGGTATCACAGGCTCCTGTATGCAGAGGTCAGAGCGCATACGTAGACCGCTCACAGCACTTTCCGATTCTGCCTTGGATGGCTTAGAAGAACCAGTAGAGATTTTAGTGAGACGCCTCATCAAAGATAAGCAGTGGTGGGAACCGCTGCTGACTTGTGCCTGCAGAGATAGATCTCTCCTGAGGAGACTTATGTGTTTACTCCTGCTCTGCCCATATGTTAACTTTTAATCTACTGCCCCACAACGGTGGGATCCTGCGAGGGCTCTCCCGCATTGTGTTTGCTCAAGAAGAGCCGGTATAGGCTAATGTTTAGTGAAGTGCGGTTCACACCAAGGCAGGTTACACCATTCAAATCTCTTGCTTGCCTACATAGGGAATGCGGACATATAGAAGCTTTGATCCTCTGAGGAGTAATTTTTTTTTTTTTTTTTTTTTTTTTTTTTAGTTTTATAAATCTTTATTAACACAAAGAATATGAATATGACAGACTTGGCTCTGGTTACAATGTGAGCCCGCTACTGTTCGTACAGCAGCAAAAATTAACATATTATTGTATGTTTGCCAAAATAAATTCCAAGTCTTTTACAAAACAGTGTCAATAAGAACAGAAATTAGTTTTCTTCAAGTTGTTGGTGTTATAGTGCACACCTAAAGATGTGAAAAAATAGATGTATAAATCAGTTCAAAAGAGAGATGGAGGGAAGGGGAATTGAAAGAAGAAGAGAGAGAAAAAAAAAAAAAAGGGGGGGGGATAGTAGGGAAAGGAAGGGGAGCAGTAGGAGGGTAGGTGGTAAGTGGTAGATTTCACTAATAGACCACATATTCTATGCCTGTATGTTTAGGTGTTCATGGACTTCCAAAGTTCCAGCATGTATTCATGTATTTCTATTCTATCCTCTCTCCAGTACCTATAACGTTCCAGCTGTAGATTCCTGCTAACCCAAGTCGACCAATCTGAAATAGAGGGGACGTTTGTGGTTTTCCAATTTTTTGGAATTAGGGCCTTGGCGCTATTGAGCAGTATATATAAGAGTTGCCTCTTGGGTTTTTCAGCAATTTTGGGGAGGTTATGGAATAATAAAGTATTGGGGCTCCTGTTTAGTTTGATCTGTAAAGTATTATCTATCTTATCTAGAATATTCCTCCAAAAAGCCTCAACCAATGGGCAGCTCCACCATATGTGCGAAAGGGTCCCCTGTTCCCCACAACCTCTCCAACACTTCCCATCAGTTTGTCTGTAGATCTTTTGTAGCCTAGCGGGGGTGAGGTACCACCGCGACAGGTACTTGTAGTTGGACTCGATTGTTTTAGCAGACACTGAGGCCTTTGTGTGAGTGATAAAGATTTTTTTCCATTCATTGTCCGTGGGGCACGAGCATAGCTCTTTGCCCCTTTGACCTGCAAAAGTTGGTAGGGGGGACCTCTCATGTGACATTAATGTTCGGTACATTATGGTGATCAAGTGTCCCGGGTTATCAGGGAGTAAGCTAAGTTTCTCTAGCATCGTCAATTGCCTAGTTAAGAGTTTTGCCTGTTTGTATGTCCCCAGGAAATGGCGGAGTTGCATATAAAAATACCAGGAAATATCTAGGCCCGAGTCATTTAGTTCCTCCCAACTCTTAAGTTTGTGGTTTGTGAGAAGTCTGTGAAATATTATCATGTCCAGTCGCGTCCCACTCAGTTGGGGTCTCTGTGTGATCGTGAAGGGAAAGTCTGGATTTTGTGTGTATGTGGTCAGTGGTGAGGGATTCGTGGAAACGTGGGGGAATTCCAGCAGGGTCTTATCCCATTGTGTAAAGAACTCTTTTGTGATAGTGTAGGATAGAATCGCCTCAGGTCTAGCTTTGGGAGAAATCCACCCTAAGGAGCCCACGTTATCGACACCCAGTATCACCCTTCCAATCTGTACCCACGTTTTCTGCTCTTGATTAATGCTCCATTCAATTTGGTGTTGTAGGGCTATTGCTCTTCTATATTGTAGTAAATTGGGAATTCCCAACCCACCCTTTTCTTTTGCTTGATATAGTGTGTTTCTTGCTACCCTCTGCCTCCACCCCATATATAGACCTCTAGAGTGTTCTGCAACTTCTGTAAGTAATTCTTTTGAAGAGGGATTGGGAGCGTCTGCAGATAATACAGGATTCGCAGGAGCACGTTCATTTTGATTACGCCGATACGGCCCAACCAAGAGATTTTTTTGCTTTTCCAAGAGGATAAGTCGCAAGTGATTGAGTGTAGTAGGTGAGTGTAATTGGCCTCCAATAGAGATTCTGGAGATGCTGTAATATTGATTCCCAGATATTTAAGTGTTCTGGTTTGTAACCTTAATGGGCATGTGTCTGTAAGTTGGCGCAAATCTTTCTGTGTTAAATTTATGTTTAAGATTTCTGATTTGTTTTGGTTTAGCTGGAAGTTGGACACTTTACCGTATTCCTCAAATTCCCGTAGGGCTTCTGGAAGGGACACAACTGGGTTAGACAATGATAGTAAAACATCGTCTGCGTATAACGATAGTACATGGTCCTTTTGACCTATCTTTATCCCTGATATTTTCTGATTTTCCCTAATTTTCTGCGCCAAAACCTCAATTGTTAAGGCAAAAAGTAGAGGAGACAACGGGCATCCCTGTCGGGTGCCGTTGCTGATATGGAAGGATTCAGACAGAATATTATTTACCTTAATTTGTGCCGTGGGCACAGTGTATAGTGATAGAACTTTGCTCATGAAATGGGGTCCGAAGTTCATCTTCGACAGGGTGGCCTTAATGAAAGGCCAACTCACCCTGTCGAAGGCCTTCTCGGCGTCGGTTGACACCAAAATTGATGAGATATTTTTGTTTTGGGCATAATTCACTAGGAGGCAGGCTTTTATGGTATTGTCCCTAGCCTCACGGCCCGGGACAAAACCGACTTGATCCGGTGATACCAGTTTTGGTAGGAATCTGTTCAACCTGTTGGACAGGACTTTGGCAAATATTTTTAAGTCCACATTTAGCAGCGAGATAGGTCTAAAGTTCTCAGGACGGTTTGCTGGTTTCCCTGGTTTTGGGATTGTGGTGATGTGGGCTAATAACATGGTTGGTGGGAATTCTTGTGTCGATCCTATCTCATTGAACAGAGTTGTCAGTTGTGGAGCAAGGATGTGTTTATACAATTTATAGTACTTGGCACTGAACCCATCGGGGCCCGGGCTCTTGCCTGATGGTAAGTCATCTATGGTTCTGGCCACTTCTTCAGTGGTAATAGGTGCTTCTAGGTCTCCTGCTTCTTCATTTGTGAGGGAGGGTAACTTGACCGAGTTAAGATAAGTGTCTATATCTAGTGAGTTGGTTTTATTGTTCCCACCCCCCTGGGATTCTCCCTTATTTTGAATATTATATAATTGGTTGTAATAGGTTTTTAGGACCTCTGCTATTGCAGGACTGTTTGTGCATGGTTTCCCTTTTCTGTCTAGTATGGTGTGTACGTGTGCTTTTAGCTGCCTTCTTTTTAACGCTCTTGCCAAAAGTTTTCCGGGTTTATCCCCGTATTCATAGAACCTCTGTTGAAGCTTTAAAGCAGCCTTTTGGTGTTCTATGGAGTGCAAGTTTTGCAATTCTTCTCTAGCTTGAAAAAGTTCTGTTTTAAGAAAGCTATTAGCTGGGGATTTTTTATGGTGTTTTTCCAGGTCTTGTATTTTAGACAGAAGGAGGCTATATTTTATTCTGGCTTGTTTAGCCAGTTGGGATTTTTGTTTCATGAGTTCGCCTCTAAGAACGCATTTATGCGCTTCCCAGATAGTGCTAGTTTGCAGATCTGGTGTCAAGTTGTGTTGGAAGTACTCTTTCAGTATGTTATCTATATGTGTTTTAAGAACCTGGTTACTGAGCATAAAATCATCAAATCTCCATATGTATGGCTGTGTGGGTATCGTGGGCCAATTTAATTTGCATATTACCAGTGCGTGGTCAGACCATGTCATTGGAAGTATCTGTGCATCAGTCACTAGGGCCAGCGTGGTTTGGTCTGTGAGTATGTAATCTATTCTTGTAAAGAGGTTATGGGGGTGTGAAAAAAAGGTGAAGTCTTGTTTCATGGGATGTAAAACTCGCCACACATCATGTACCGCTAACCCCTCTAACCGATTATTGCACTGTCTGATCACTCTCTTGGTGACAGAGATAGTAGACCTTGATGTGTCTAATTGGGGGTCTAGTGGTATATTGAGGTCTCCTGCTATAATTAGAGCTCCTTTACTTATCTCTAGAATTTTATTGGTAAGGGTCTTCAGAAATTTGTTTTGATGAAGATTTGGTGAGTATACATTGACCAAGGTTACTGTTCTATTGTGTAACTTGCCTATGAGAATCAAAAATCTGCCCTCTGGATCTTTCTCCGCATGGATAGTAACCCATGGGGAAGAGTGTTTAATCATTATCCCTACTCCATTCTTTTTTTGGTTCCCTGAGGCAAAAAAGGTGGTGGGAAATTTAGGGCAATGCCATCTCGGCTCTCTATTTTGCTTAAAGTGGGTTTCCTGCAAAAATAGTATGTCACATTTCAGTCTTTGAGCATCTTTCATTAGGTGTGATCTTTTTTCTGGAATGTTCAGTCCTTTTGTGTTAAGCGTCAGAATTGACAGGTTATGTGTCACGTGGGGAGGCATGATAGTGGGGAGAGTTAGGAAGGGTGAGTTGGGATGAGGGAGAAGGGAAAAAAAAAAAGGGGGAAAAAGAAAGAAAAAAAAAGAAAAAAGAGGGGGGAAAGTTAAAAAAAAGAAAGAAAGAGTGGAGAAGTTTAGATTAAGAGGAGTACAAGGACCTGAGATCTATAATAAAATTAGTTGCGCCTTGTGGAGCACTTATCAGTAGTCTGGATCAGGAAATTGTGTATCCTCCGGTGTGTAATAAGTAAAGGGAGAAATAAGGCTAGAAATACCCTAGAGCGGGTAAATTTACCTGACAAGTCAGTTAAGGGTAAAGTAAAGTGTCAGGTAACAGAAAGTTGGGTCAGTATCCCCACATCCAAACTACTTAGTGGAAAAAGAAAAAGTGCAAGATAATTAGGGTCACAGATGCCCAGTTTCATCTGGGCTCAGATAGATATTTTAGGATTGCTATTCTATTTTAGTCCCATAAACATGTACATACAAGAATGAATTAAGGTTCAACATAATATAGTAATATAATGGTATGCAAACAATAATAACTTTGTGTCTCAACATCAACATTAACTCTTATTTAAAAGTAGATATAAGTCCCGACATTTCTTAAATCTTTGAGGTATAGGTTCCAAGGAATGAGATTAAACAATATACAATACTTTCCCTCTAGAATTCTTGCTACATCTATCTACCATATTGGCTAAATGTTCATTTTTTATAATTCTATAATGTTACAGATCCAAGCAGAGGGCTGTCTCTGTGTATTCAAATTGGGGTCACAACTATCTCACTATGCTGATTCTAGTGTGAGTTTGCTTGGGACTGTTAGGGTCTCGTAACTATGTGCAAGGGATGGGCAGTTCGTAGCTTACTACTATGTAAATTGTTATGTTAATAATCTGTTTCTAAGTGTTATGATCTACTAGTTGTACACATGCTAATAAAGAGTCAGTATATGCCGCTATATCTAAGCCTTAGGTATCCTTATACATTCTAATATACAGCAACTCTAACCCAGAAATGCAGACATTCAAAGTTTCAAAACAATCTACACCATATTATATGCATAGTTACTTTCTCCTGTGTTTTATTCATCATGTGGTGCAGGTCCCAGGTCTGGAGGTGGAATGTCCAGGTTCAAGACCTCACAAAAGGTCGGTAGGTCAGAAGATATTCTGTATGTAGCTTGTTTTCCATTCCTGGTGGCAATAATGCTCACCGGGAATCCCCATTTATATGGGACACCCTGTCTTTGGAGGACACTAGTGATGAACTTTAAGTCCCTCCGTTTCTGGAGCGTTATTTGGCTCAGGTCCGAGAAGATTTGGAGTGGAATACCTGCGTGGGTAACAGTTCTCAAGGCCCTTGCCCTTTGTGAAATCAGTTCCTTGTCTTTGTAATTCATAAATTTGACAATAATGTCCCGTGGCGGCGCCTTAGGAGAAGGTTTTGGGCGAAGCGCCCTGTGTGCTCTTTCCATAACCACATCTGGGGAGCTAGGTGTTCCTTTTATAGTCCTAAATAAGTCCTGGAGGTAACCTTCTATGGCATTATTGCTAACTGTTTCAGGCACTCCTCTGATCCTCATGTTGTTACGCCTTCCCCTGTTGTCTAGATCCTCTATCTTGGACAACAGGAATTGTAAATCCCCTTCATGGCTTTGTATATGTTGTGAATTTGCATCCACCTGTTTCTGCAGTGTCTCATGTTTGGTCTGGAGAGTATGCACTCTCTGGCTAACGCTGTTCAGATCTTTTTTCAAGTCCCCAAACAATGATCTCATTTCTGTTAGTACTATGTTAATGTCTGCTTTTGATGAAATTGTGTTCAAGTCTTCCCTTGTAAGGGGTTCTTGTGGCAGCAGGTCTGTCGTGAGCTTTTCACTAGTTGCTGAGGATGTTGAACTTGATGTTTCAGTGTCTTCCTTATCAGCAGGAATAGGTGCCATTTTTAAGTAGCTTGTTAGACTGTTGGTCTTATTTCCCTTATCGGGTCTGTTGCCTTTTTTAGTAGACATACTGCCTAGTGTCCTGTGTTTTAGATTGTGGACACCTTTGAAGTGTATGATGTAGGGCTGCTGCAGTTACTGTGATGTATATAGATTAAGTCAGATGTACATAGGTGACTGGGTTAGAGAGTACTTTAACACCATCCAGGTCACAAAGTTCGTTATGGTCCCTTTTATTTCAGGGATTGCTAAATTGTGTTAATGCCCAGTATTATGTTGTTTGTGCTCCCAGACACCCTTTTCCCGCTGCGGTCCCTGAGGACCAAATGTTTTCTGCGTGTCAGCGTTTATGGCGGTGTTATCTGTTTGGAGGGCCTCAGATTAATAGCTCAGTGCTCCGGTAAATGTTTAACGTAGGATGGCAGGTCCCAAACCCCCCAGGCAATAAACTGTTTGTGCGCCCCACAACTTATTCAATGTCTCACCAAAGTTCGCGGTGCAGTAGTCGAGGCCTGTTTGTCTTTCCTCCAGCGTCAGCTTGCCGGATCTGAAACGCGGTCACTTTCACGCCAAGAAAGTGCCGCGGTTGTTATCTCCCAGGTCTGTAAGCGGTGGTGCCTGCTTGTTATATATTTATGAGTCCTTGTGGGGCCGGGGCACGTCTCTTATCTCCCGGTATGAGTTGATCGTCACCTGGGGTTGTTAGTTCAGGACCGGCGGGTGCCGCGATGGTAAAAGTGCCGAAGCTCCTCCGGGTCTAGAATCTCCTGTGTGCTGTACACCTCCAAGCCACTTAGAAAAGCTGCTTTAAAGTTAAATATTGGGCATCCATTATCCCTGTTTTTGCTTAGTTTGGATGTGGGGCTTAAGAGCCAGGATTTAGGCAGCCATTTCCCTGCACGGCCAGGCTCCGCCCCCCCTCTGAGGAGTAATTTATATATATATATTTTTTTTTTATCATCACTCCTTGTCACAGAGCCACAACGCTCACATATTCTAACGTTAGTCTCATGGCCCAGATACCTATATGCCATGTCTGATTGCGCTGCTTTTGCTGGCAGGACTATCTGGTTTAAGTGACTATATTTAAATCAAAAGTTTAAGTAGTCTAACAGAAGATTACACTAAAGACATATCTGAACTTTTCATGGACTACACGGCTTCATGTACTCTGCTCTAGTTTGCATTCCCTCCAGTTGAGGGACATTTATATAAGCCAACTAGATGTTGTTTATTGAGATATATAAAAAATATTGTATTGCTGAAGTTCATATGTTTTATGTTGTAGGGTAACAGTTTGCATAACAATACTCACTCGCAGTTTCCCTGTATGTAATGTGTTATAGCTCCAGCCTTGGGTATTGTGCATTTATCATATTTGATGAATTAGCTTAGCAATTGAATTCTGTGGCTATATGTCCTATAGATGTATCATCCCATCTGTTATTTTTTATAATATTGGATTTAGGTATTACATCAGTTTCATTGGAGATGAGTGTGTTCCCAACTAAGCCCCAGGGCTACATAACATAACTATATCTTGCACTACTTATATAAAAAGAGAAGCTATTCCCTTTAGTACACATTTTCCCTCGAGGCAATATCTGAGACTAGACGGGGTAATAAAAATAAAATAAAAAAAAAACAAAGAAAAAAACAACAATTTTTTGTGGATGATAACTACTGTTAACTAGCTCCTCTATATACCTGAGAGAGCCAATATATCTCAGATTAGACCCATAGATATCTCTCACTTGTCGAAATATTAAGGCACCTTATCTACTTTTTATTAGATATACCTCCCTATAAATGTTTAATATGGGTTCCAACCTAGCTCCTAGATATCTCACTATTAGATCGGATTCCTGGTTCCATAGTGCAGTGTTTCAGATTTCCCATAGAAGTGCTAGTAGTAGGTAGTGGACGTCAGGGCCCCAGAATGCCACCACCCTCACACTGTCGGGCTTGAATTGGTAGGGCTGCTGAAGCAAACCAATGCTGCTGCCTTTGAATGCTGTGACCAGTGTGTCCTCCATAGCTGCATGGTGTCTGGTAAGTAGGCTGCATAGCTCCTCAAGGAAATGTGAAGGGATCTCCATAGCAGAAACTCAGTAATAGGCATTAGGCAGATGTAATGAGCAGAACGGTGAAGAAAATGTGCAGTGTCTTATCACGGGATGTTCTTGCAGTGCCTTGTGGGGAATCACTGCCTTTTAACGAGAGGAGCACCCAAGTGCGCTACCGGGGGGTTAGATGTTAGGCCGCAACCTTTGAATTACTCCGGCGTGCTGAATTCAGTATCAAGACCAAAAATAGTGGTATTGTGTGAAAGAGCTTACTTTGGTGATGAATCTGTAGTCAAGCAAGTTGCACAATGTAATATTAGCAAGAGGATTTTAAATAGATTTGTGCTGGAGTTTGAAGAGACTAACACTCTTGCGACCTATCATGGCCGCCGCCCGGTAGTTCCCCCAGCATCCCACTTTTTAAGCTTTCTTAAATCAAATACAGGAGAACTTACCTATCACATCTCATATACTCAAAGATATCACACAGAGTTAACAATTTAGTAACTTGTGTTTACTAATTTGTAGTAGCTAGTATGGGGTTGTTACTTTACCCACAGAGAGGTTATTTCCTCTCTTTATACACAATAGTATCACACAATTCTCTATCATTTGGTTTAATTTCAGTTAGGCACCACAGTGATTGGTGCCAAGGAGTCACATTTAATTAGATAACACGTTCACATACAAGTCACATTACATTGGCACTTTACAGTGTCAGAGGCACTATTGTACTGTATGCACAATCCTTATCACATATTCTGCAACACTAGAAAACTAAATCATTACATATCATATTGTGATGTTTTTGTTTTTCTTTCTTTTTGCATATTTTCTTTATACACAATCTTTTCACACAAGTGAGTGCTTTTAAATTACTCAAGCTTAATGTTTTCACTACTACACCCATTTTTAGTTTCTATATACCACGCTATTTAAATAATGCCTCTAAATTATAGAACACAATATTAGAACAGACAAGTAAAAGATGTTATGGATTATTGGAATCTACAGACAACATACAATACCCCTATGTATGTGTAAGGCTTAGAGGCTCCATTCCTCCTTCCCAATAACCATCAACATAACCCTTTTTTACTGTATTACCTTTGTTATACCATTTTATTATTTTGTTCCACACCTGAAATAAAGACGCAACACAGTTATTTGCCAATAAAAATGGAAAGGTCACTTTTAATTTTAATTGTATTTTGCGTTCCTTAGCAAAATACCTTTTAGAGTAAATTTCAATAATTCCATTTCAACACAACAATTTTCCACAATTTCCACAATGCAACAGCATTACAAGAATATGGGGCCACGCATCAGGGGGGTCAACAACCCCTGTGGCGAAGCATGAGGAGATACGGAAGAACCCACTGCATAGCATGCCCAGTAGCTAGACCACTGGATCACGACCCCAGGCCGGATATGCAGCGGGATCCTCCTGCCCCCCTATGCCCCGCCCACGTGCCAGCCCCATTTTCACAGCAATACTCGGACCAATACAGCTTTACTCCTGCTTAGACCGATTTGCGTCACCTGCCAACGTCCAGCTGCAGACTTTTGTAACGTCCATAAGGGGGACACAGGCGGTCTTATAAAGATCCAACCAAATGGTTTGCATCCTGCCCTTATCCATTTTCATATTGCTCTTTTTCCTTCTTTTCGTGACCTCTCCAATGTACTTCCTCCTTTCTCTCTTTACCGTTCCTAATGCTGGGTGGGTAGGGGGGAAATAGAAAAAAGAATTATTATGGGCTCAACTTCCTGTTCACTTCTCTTATACCCCCTTCCCCTAAGCCCTCCCTCCTACCTGCCTTATCTCTCCTTAGTCCAATCTTATTGTCCCTGCCTACCTGCTTATCTTTTGCACTCCTTACTGAACTAAACCAATTGTCCTACCCCAGGAGCCCCAGCCTTAATTACTCTCCAGTCTGATTCCTTCCTTCTGCTTTTTGTAAGGCTTAGAGGCTCCATTTCTCCTTCCCAATAACCATCAACATAACCTTTTGTATTTATTGCCAAAACCCTTTTTACTGTTATACCATTTTATTATTTTGTTCCCCACCTGAAATAAAGACGCAACACAGTTATTTGCCAATAAAAATGGAAAGGTCACTTTTAATTTTAATTATATTTTGCTTTCCTTAGCAAAATACCTTTTAGAGCAAATTTCAATAATTCCATTTCAACACAACAATTTTCCACAATTTCCACAATGCAACAGCATTACAAGAATATGGGGCCACGCATCAGGGGGGGACCACAAACCCCTGTGGTGAGGCATGAGGAGATACAGAAGAACCCACTACATAGCCTGCCCAGTAGCTAGACCACCGGATCACAACCCCAGGCCGGATATGCAGCGGGATCTCCCCCCCAGCCCCCTCTATGCCCCGCGTGCCAGCCCCATTTTCACCGCCACCAAAGAACCTTCTTCCGCCAACCCTACCTATTGTGACCTTTCCTTACCTTAATTAATTGCGCCACCATCGCTCTTACATCCTTTTAAAAAACGATCGTTCCCAACCTCGTTCAAGTGAACCCCGTCCGCACGAAACAGCTCCTCTTTCATGGCCGCAATCGATGGGTGCTCCAACACCCTGCCCCCTATTTCTCTTATCTTTTTTGTCGCTATCTGATTAATCTTTCTGCGCAACCTATACCCCGCCCTCTGGTTATCCGTGTTTCTCCAGTGTAGTCTGGGTATTATGTTCGACCATATAATCTGCACTTGCGGCCATGCTACCTTCACCCATCTCAACACTTCTCTTATCTTTTCTTCTAATTCTCGTAACGGGCATGCTGCTATGTCATTGCCCCCTAAGTGTATTATCCTCAGGGCCCCCCCCCGTATGCTATCGCGAATGCTGCTTTAAACAATGCTTCCTCCACTTCCCCGTTACAAATCGCTCGCAAGCAAACCATCATACTTTCCAGCCTTTCTTCCGTTATTGGCTCCCTATTATCCTTTTTTCTTTCCTCGCCCACTTGCCATGCCTTGCTTACTTTTCTTACTACGAATGAATTTGTAAAGTCCTCTTTACCCATTAATTTAGCAAAATATGACACCCCGGCCAATACCGTGTTTAACTGCCCTTTCTTCATTCCGCTTTCCTTTAAAAACCACAACCATTCTAGAAACCTTGCCCGTTCGCTTAGGTTCGCGCTACCCCTAAACATACACTAATTCCTGTATGTTTTCCATGTTCGGGGAGCCCCTGAGTTTTCAATCAACCTCTTTATTCCATCTATCCATTCCCAATCTGCCAGAGAGAAATAGGGCAACATTCACCATTTTTTCCTTGCCCCTGGCGCATGCTTTCTGAATAACTCCCATCTAAACCTTGAAAGCGCATCCGCGACTACATTCTTATACCCTGGTATATGCCTTGCTTTAAAGCAGATTTTGTACTGTAGGCATTTTAACACAAAGTATCTTAAGTACTTAATCACCGGGACCGAAGAGGTGGATAAATTGTTTAGGGTGTCCACTGCCCCCTGGTTATCTGACCAGCATAATATGCTTTTGTTTGCTAATACTGGGCCCCACAATACTACGGCAACTACTATGGGAAATAGCTCCAACAATGCTAGATTTTTCACCCAACCTTCCTTCTTCCATGCCTCTAGCCATTCGCCTGCGCACCACCTGCCCTGCAGATAAGCTCCGAAACCTGCGCCCGTATACAGTTCAATTTCCTTTTCTGACACCCTCTAGGGCCATATTCTAATTCCATTAAAGTCCTTCAAAAACGAGTACCATACCCTCAAGTCCTCCTTCATTCCACCTGACAGTCTCACCATATGCTCTGGCTTTTTTTTTTTTTTTTTTTTAAATAATTTTTATTGAGGTTTTGCAGGGAAAAAAAAAGACATACATATAAATATGCAGATGAAACTGTTACATAACAGCAAGACATAGCGTCATACAGAAGCATGATTATAGCATATTAATCAGTGACCATTAACATCAAATGAATAAGAACAACAATAGTATGTCATATGAAGGGTACCAAGGTAAAACAAACCTCACATATTTTTTGTTTTATAACACAACGGTCTATGAACATTCAAAAAGAAAAACAATAATATATGAGAAAGACATAGATTGTCGAGTTATTAATGAATATCAGGCGAGAAATAAAGCAACTCAACTGATAAATAGCATATAGTACAAGAAAAGGAAGGAGGGGGAGGAAAGGAAGGAGGGGGAGGGGGAAGAGAGGAAAAAAAAAAAAAAAAAAAAAAAGGGGGAGAGGGAGGTAAGGGAGCGGTAAAATGACTTCCCACTACTAAGTCCAAAAGATGCTATAATATTAGGTCTCTGCAGGAGAACCCACCGGCGATCGGCATTCACCCCTCAAAAGTGATATCACTAATGATCTCAACATATGAGGTAGAAGACATTTCTAGCATGTAATGACCTCCCCTTCTAAGCTTTGTCGCCAGGCTTCCCAACATAAACAGTGGATCGTGATTTTATTATTAGCTGCAAAAACAGCGCATTCCATGGTTTCAATATGTGCCATCGTGGACTTAATCTGACTCCATCTTGGGCCCTTAGATTGGAGCCATGCCTTAGCGATATTTAATTTAACGGCTTTTTTTTTATTTTAAATTCTTTTATTAGTATAAAATCTGTGCACAGTTCACAACATTATTGTATTAAAATTGGTTAATTCAACAGTTACATTTCTTATACAGTAGTACAGATTCAAGCATTTTGTTGAAACAAGAAATAAATAGGTAATATTAAAAGATAATATAGTAAATTACAAAATATGTCCAATCTCGCAGTATAATTTATAATGGTACATAGCAAGTTACTATTATATCACAACGTTATCATTAAGTAATACCGTCTTAGTTTCTCAATTAACTCACAATTGCCCCAAAGGGATCAGCTGTGGTTCTGATATATTCATCCCAGACTGCTTGAATCATTATGAAACTATCTGTATTCCCTTTCTTGTAAGTGGCATATTCCTCAAACTCTAACAGTTCAGAGACCCTAGCTCTCCACATTCCCAAAGAGGGAACATCCTTCACCCTCCAATGTCTAGCTATTAGCGATTTAACGCTATTTGTGAATATCCGAAACAGGGGGAGAAGAGACCTACATGGCAACTTGATAGACTTATTCAGCAACCATATTAGGGGGTCTGGTGGTATGGAAATTTGTAATATTGTTTCAACTTCATGTATAACCTCGTACCAAAAATTATTTATTTGAGAACACCACCACCACATATGTCCCATTCCGCTCCCTACGTGGCCGCATCTCCAGCATTTATTGTTAGTTTTAGGGTATAGCCAATGTAGTTTTTGTGGGGTTAAGTAAAAGCAATGTAAGACTTTATAGTTGGTTTCTAAAATAGATGCTGAGGTGGAGGATTTTTTAGTGTTCAAAAATATGTTGGTCGCTGTTTGTGAGAGAATTATAATCCCCAGTTCCCTTTCCCACATCTCAATGGAATATGGTAAGCTACCTGGTAGCGGTTGAAGGAGAATTTTGTAAATGGCGGAAAGGGAGTGTTTTATTGGTGAGTTTGATAGGTATAGTTTCTCGATGTTAGTGGGAGGGCGGACCATGTTGTTTTTATGTTTGTGGGTGTTGATATAGTTTTGTAGTCTTCAATAAGAGAACCAATTACGCTCCCAGTCATACCCTCTGTCCACTAACTGGTCTTGAGTGCAAGGTTCATTAGCAGTTACATTATATATTTGTACCTCTTCAACCGTCGGGAATTGGGGGCATGGATTTACCAGTAGCTTTAAAGAGAAGTCAGAGTTGTGTAGTAGGGAGGTCAGGGGACTCGGGTTGGAGGATAGACATGGGTAATATCTAGAGGTTAGATCCCAATGTAGGGCGGTTTCTTTAGTGATTGGATTAGGAAGCGCTCTGGCTCTTTCCGAGAAGTCTGGGCTCCAGCAGAGGGTAGCAAGTGAAAAGTCAGGGTTTAGAAGTGTTCCTCAAGTCGTACCCACCTCCTCTGCCCCCCCCCCACGACTCTCCAATCTAGAATTCTCTGCAGTATTATGGATGATCTATATTTTTCTAAGTCGGGCAATCCCAAGCCACCGTGTACTCGTGATAGTGACATAATGTTTTTAATACTTGGTGGCTTCTTCTTTCATACAAAAGTGCTGAATAAATTTTGTATTTGGGAAAGGTATTTAGGGGGCATAGGGATTGGCAGTGCTCCCATGATGTAGAGAAGTCTTGGGAAAATGTTAATTTTTATAGTATTAATCCATCCCCACCAAGAAAGTTTCTTTGAGCCCCAGGATGATAGGTCCCGCATTATTGCTGTTTTAATTGGTAGGTAGTTTATTTGGAATAAATTATCAAAAGTTGGGGAAATGGATACCCAGGTATTTCAGTGCTCCTTTACACCATTTTAGGGGGTAGCTATTTTTGATTAGACTTATGGAACGCTCTGGGAGCCCAAAATCTAGAATTTCAGATTTATTTTGGTTTACCAAGAAATCTGTCAATTTATGGAAGGTAGAGAGCTCTGTCAAAAGCGGAGGGATTGATTTTTCTGGGTTGGTCAGGGTAAATAGGATGTCATCGGCGAACAGTGATATCTTGTAGATATCCTGTCCTACTGTAATACCTAAAATTTCAGTGTTGTTCCTAATCTTGAAAGCGAAAGTTTCAATAAGGAGTGCAAATAATAGGGGTGAGAGGGGGCAACCCTGGTGAGTGCCATTTTTATATTTTATTGGGGGGACAGGGAACCGTTAACTAATATACGAGCGCTGGGAGATGTATATAACGCGATTATCCATTTTAGAGTAATAGCCTTGACTAGGCTTCATATGTATATTTCAACAAGCCATACCAGTATTTATTGGTTTTTTTCAGATAAGGTATTCTATCAGTCCATGGAATCGTAGGAAAATTATAGAAAGAACAAAAACAGAAATCCAACCTTTTGTAAATTAGGATTCTGTTTTCAAAAATGTTGGTCTTCTTCTTTCCAAGAAGATATATATATTTTCTTCTTTATGCATAATATATTACATTCCTTTGTGTATGGATGTAATATATAGAAAATAATGTCAGTTTGAGAATTATCAAACGTATTTAGTATATTATTGATAGTTACAGTCCTCATGAAATGCTTATAATTTTAAATCTTACATGATGGGTGCACTTATGAATTCTCACATATGTCCAGTTTAAGTTAGAAAATGTCTTACTAAGCAGAAAATGTTATGAATTGGGCTTTGGGAATCATGTGCTAGAATTGAATTAAAGTATATTTTGTGCAGCATTACATGTATTCATTACTGAGTGTATCGTAACATTTATGTTTGGTCATTCTTGTTCTCTTGCCTATCCTTTGTTTTTCAGCTTAGTAGGGGAACTTGTATAAAATATAGGAAGTTTTATTGTTTTTAAATGGTTCATGTGTTATAATTGGTCAGGTGTTTATCTGTTTATTATTTGTGACCGTTATAAAAGGCAGGCTTCAATGTAATATCTTCAGTCTATGATGAAGCTCCACTAGAGGGCGCGAAACATGTCAGATGTTTTTTCCATTTCTTTTATGCCTGCTTGGATTGAGAAATAAAAGTTTTTTTGCTTTCAATATTACTGCTGTGCTGCTGGATTTTTTACCTTTTGGATGTGCAGATCTGCAGTTGGTTTCTGCTTTACACCCAGCACTGCACCTTTGCCCATATGCGTGCTCCCTTTTGCCCTTGCTTGTGGCGTCGGACGTCACTATTGTGAGCCAGAGAGAAGTGCCCGACGGAGAGTTTGGAGCGGCCGTCTCTACCTATCTATCTTAATTCTCTTCTAGAAGACATAACTAAACTTCAGGAGCTACATAAAATATACCCCACAAATACATCTCTTTCAGATAGTATTACACATAAAAGAAACCATGCCTTTTTTTAGGCACCGAAGCTAAAAATAAGGCTTTGTACTTTAAAAAGTCTATTATGAGGGAGAAAACAAGCAGGGTAGGATGCTGGCTCGGCAGCTTAAAAAAAGAACAAACAAACAATACATAATGGGGATACGGGGTTCAGACGGGTCTCTGTAGTCCACCTCCACTGAAATTACACAAGCCTTTAAGGACTATGCCTGCTTGGATTGAGAAATAAGTTTTTTGCTTTCAATATTACTGCTGTGCTGCTGGATTTTTTACCTTTTGGAAATTAAGATTGATATGCTGTTGCTTCAATTTAGCGGCCTTAAGCGCGATAAGTTCCCCTCTTATTACGCATTTGGGTGCGTTCCAAATATTATGTGTATCTACATCTGTCATTTCTTTGGAAGTAGTCAGTCAGTGTTTTTTGTACCTGTATAAAGGTCGGGGGATCCCTAAGGAGGGATTCATCAAACCTCCAAGCGGTGGAGGAAGGGCTGAAGGGGGTACCAATGGAACTGGCAGTTGATTATAGCGTGGTCTGACCACGTTATAGGGTTTATGTTAGTAAAAGTGATGGACGATAGGCTAGTTACGTCTGTAAAGATGTAATCTATTCTTGTGTATAATTGATGGGGGTTAGAGATGCTCTGGCTTTTTTATTCCCGCTGTCCCTAGCTCCAGTCTCTTTTTAAATATTCTACGGACAGGGATTACGCTGCATGCAAAATTGAGTACCCCCAATAGCTTCTGCATTTCTCTAAGAGTAACCTTTCTTCTTTCCAGCGTCTCCCTTATCTGCCTTGCTTTCTCTATTTTATCGGCTGGTAATTCACATTGCTCCCTTTCCGTATCAATTACTATTCCCAGAAAAATGTATCTTCTTGTGGGGCCCTCTGATTTCTCTTTTGCCACCGGTACCCCAAGCTCCTCCAACATACACAACAGTGCTTCTAACTCGCGGAACCGGCTTGACCTACTACCATAAAACCATCTAAGTAGTGTATAATGTCGTCTGACCCTGTTCTCATATTCAACAGCCAGTGTAAATATTTGCTAAACCTTTCAAAAATGGCACATGACACCGTGCAGCCCATAGGCAAACATTTATCAACGTAAAATTGACCCTTAAATTTACGACCCATGAGCCTAAAACTTTCCGGGTTCAATGGAAGCAACCTAAACGCCGACTCAATTTCTACCTTTGCTAATGTTTAAGCTTGCCTGGCCACCTTTAACACTGCGTCAAAAGGTTGGTATTGCACGGATGAGTCTAATTTATCTATGGCATCGTTCATCGATTTTCCCCTAGGGTAATACAGATGTTGTATCATCCTAAACTTTCCTGCTTCTTTTTTGGGCACTATACCCAATGGGGATATTACTAGTTCCTTATTTGGTATTTTATCAAACGGCCCTGCCATCCTCCCCAACTCTATTTCTTTTCTCAATTTTTCTTGCAATACCTCTGGGTATTCTATAGCAGATTTCAAATTCCTAGGTTTCTCAGCCCCCACAACCTCTGTCCTTACAGGTATCACAAACCCTTCTTTTAAACCTTTTTGCAGCATTACCCTGTCCTCCATCGCATATGCTTCTAATTCTTTTAACAGCCTATCTACCTTCAATGGCGTTCTGGCCATTTCCCATTGCTCCTCCGTTATTGTTGCTCCCTTGGCAACGAAAAAGCATTTTGTTATTGCCCCCGCTATTGTTCCTTCTACAGTCTGCGCCTGGATGCATGCCCCCGCAATATCTACATAGGTTTTTAAATTTACATCCATTTCCCCTGTCACATCTCTTTTCGTTGTATGCCCAACACTCCCTTCCCTCTCTTCTAGGGGACTTCCTTGCATTATGGGCCTCTGCGCCTGCGTATCTGTGGGTTTCACTAATCTTGTCCAAATATCAAGTATCTTTATCCCAAAATCCTTCCTTCCTTTATCCCCCAATTGTATGTTACCCCTCCTGAACTCCCCATCATAGTCCTTCCATATAAATCCCCTGTATGCTGTGTAACATCCTGCAATAAAATGTATGTATCTCAGCATGCCTTTAACCTTATTTGGGTTCTCTGACAAAAAACATTCCGCATATATTAGGATCCCTTTTACCCACTCTGGGAATGGTTGTTTAATCTTTTTAGTTTTTGCATCGTCATATCTTGATTTTAATGCTATTGCCTCCCTTGTAATGTCGAATACATCAACGTATTTCCTTTTTTGCGCCCTTACTATTATTTTCGCTTTTAAATGTGTGGTGAGTGGCATTAATTTTGTTCCAGATACTTCATCATCTGCATTGAATTCCCCTTTGCTATGTTTGCCACCCCTTATTGTATCTCTATCCCCAATATTAACCCCTTTCTTCCCTTGTTTTGCATATATTTTCTTAACAAACTTTAAAATCCTTATGTTACCCTCTCCCTGCACCTTGTCATCCTCTGAGTCCCATTCTGATGAACTATCTGATCCATCACTCCTATAGTACATGATTCTATTACTTTCCGTTGCTTTCCACCTTCTCCCTCTCCATTCATCACTCCTCGGCTCACACCTGGTGCCATTTCCTCTCTGCCAGATCTTTCGTCCTTTTCGGATGCTTTTGCCTCCATTGCCCTCTGTAAAATAAACCTTTTATTATTATTATTGCTACATATTACATTTTGATTTATCGCTTTACCCATTGCTCCTTTTTGATTTTTCAAAAGTTTCTCTTTGTCTTTTTCCCCTCCCCTTTCGTCCCCCTTTGGCCTCTCTTGCCTCACATATGTATAGCCTTCTGTATCTCTAATTATCTTGTATTTGTCCCCTTCCGCTTCTGTTACCCTGACTCTCTTTGCTGTCCTTGCATCCTCCTGCCTCCTATCGTGCACTTCTATATAATTGCTACCCCCTATGGAAACCATCCCCCTTCTCCTTTCTCGGCCTTGCTCTCTGTCTTCACCGTATTCCCCGTTTACAATATATATTCCCCTTGCAGCCCTGCGTATCTTTCTGGTGCCTGCGCTCAATCCGCCAGGATCACAGCCTCTCTCCCTTCTTCCCCACCCTGGTCATGTCTGCTCCCCTCACTATCTACCCCAAATAACATGTATACCTCTTCGCCCTCGCTTGTGTAACTATCGCTCCCTGACGTCGCTTGTAGAACCTGTGCTGTAGCTGCTGCTTGTCTGCTATGCCCCACACTGTGCTTCCACTCCACGCTGCTGTCCCAATATGGCCGCCGTGAACGCGCGCAATTACGAGATGATGCGCTGACCCCCAGGCCCCACCTACCCTCCTCCACGCCATTGTGCACTGTTACTTGCTTCCCAATATGGTCGGGCCCTGTGTGAGCACCCCAAACGCGCATGCAAGGCCTACGTTTACTGAGCCCACCTTCACCCTGTCGCTCTGTTAAACTGCCGCCCAAATCCTGCCTAAATATCGCTGGGACCCCTGCACTATCCTCTGAATCATCGGAGAACAGCGTGACCTCGCTACCGCAGTCATCACACACTGCATGCTTACCTGGGATGCCTGTCGCCTCCGTTTGTGTATCTGCTCCACTTACCAATGTGGTCCGCACCTCTCCTGTTGCACTTGCCTGCTGTCCTTCCCCAATGCCAGGTACCTCCGTGCTTTTAACCTGTAGCCCTGCCTGCTCCTCTTTTTTCTTTTCTTTCCTCAATCTTTTTAGCTTCCTTTGGGCCTGCATCACCCTGGTGCTCCATATGGTGTAATCACTGTTAAGAAATTTCTTCGGTATCTTCCTATTTCTCACCGACATCCTCTTCATAAAAGTACGTCCAACCTGAAATAGAAAAAAGAATTATTATGGGCTCAACTTCCTGTTCACTTCTCTTATACCCCCTTCCCCTAAGCCCTCCCTCCTACCTGCCTTATTTCTCCTTAGTCCAATCTTATTGTCCCTGCCTACCTGCTTATCTTTTGCACTCCTTACCTAACTAAACCTATTGTCCTACCCCAGGAGCCCCAGCCTAAATTATGCTCCAGTCTGATTCCTTCCTTCTGCTTTTTGTTCACCTCGTGAATGGATGATACCTATATGTATTATACAATTCAGTTTTGAACCATCTTCAGATATGGGAGCATTTATAGAATAATCAGTCTAGATACTCCAATAAACCAACTTGCCTCCTGCTAAGCCTGAAAGAGACTAATCCAGCTCCTGTCTAATTTATGCAGTTCATATCCCAGGTATAGACAATTGGGAAGCGGATTATCTCAGTTGTCAAACTTTGCATCCGGGAGAGTGGTCTCTTCACCCAGATGTGTTTTTTCAAATTGTTCAGATGTCGGGGCTTCCAGAAATAGATCTGATGGCATCTCATCTAAACAAGAAACTTCCCAGGTACCTGTCCAGGTCCAGGGATCCTCAGGCGGAAGCAGTGGATGCATTGACACTTCCTTGGAGTTATCAACCTGCCTATATTTTTCTGCCTCTAGTTCTTCTTCCACGAGTGATTTCCAAAATCATCATGGAGCGATCGTTTGTGCTGCTGGTAGCTCCAGCATGGGCTCACAGGTTTTGGTATGCGGATCTTGTTCGGATGTCCAGTTGCCAACCTTGGCCACTTCCATTAAGGCCAGACCTTCTATCTCAAGGTCCATTTTTCCATCAGGATCTCAAATCATTAAATTTGAAGGTATGGAAATTGAACGCTTAGTGCTTAGTCTTAGAGGTTTATCTGACTCAGTGATTAATACTATGTTGCAGGCTCGTAAATCTGTTTCTAGAAGGAATTATTATCGAGTTTGGAAGACTTACATTTCATGGTGTTCTCATAAATTTTCATGGCATTCTTTTGGAATTCCTAGAATTTTACAGTTTCTTCAGGATGGTTTGGATAGGGTTTGTCTGCAAGTTCCTTGAAAGGACAAATCTCTGCTCTTTCTGTTTTATTTCACAGAAACATTGCTAAACTCCCTGATATTCATTGTTTTGTTCAGGCTTTGGTTTGTATCAAGCCTGTCATTAAATCAATCTCTCCTCCTTGGAGTCTTAATTTGGTTTTGAAGGCTTTACAGGCTCCTCCGTTTGAGCCTATGCATTCTTTGGACATTAAATTGCTTTCTTGGAAAGTGTTGTTCCTTTTGGTCATCTCTTCTGCTAGAAGAGTTTCTGAATTATCTGCTCTTTCTTGTGAGTCTCCTTTTCTGATTTTTCATCAAGATAAGGCAGTTTTGCGGACTTCATTTAAATTCTTACCTAAAGTTGTGAATTCCAACAATATTAGTAGAGAAATTGTTGTCCCTTCTTTGTGTCCTAATCCTAAGAATTCTTTGGAAAGATCTTTACATTCTTTGGATGTGGTGAGAGCTTTGAAATATTATGTTGAAGCTACTAAAGTTTTTAGGAAGACTTCTAGTCTATTTGTTATCTTTTCTGGTTCTAGGAAAGGTCAGGAGGCTTCTGCCATTTCTTTGGCATCTTGGCTAAAGCTTTTGATTCATCACGCTTATTTGGAGTCGGGTAGATCCCCGCCTCAGAGGATTACAGCTCACTCTACTAGGTCAGTTTCCACTTCCTGGGCTTTTAAGAATGAAGCTTCAGTTGATCAGATTTGCAAAGCAGCAACTTGGTCTTCTTTGCATACATTTACTAAATTCTACCATTTTGATGTTTTTTCTTCTTCAGAAGCAGTTTTTGGTAGAAAAGTTCTTCAGGCAGCTGTTTCAGTTTGATTCTTCTGCTTATAATTTCAGTTTTTTTCTTTTCCATTATAAGATTAAAACTTATGATTTGGGTTGTGGATGAATTTTTTCAGCGGAATTGGCTGTCTTTATTTTTTATCCCTCCCTCTCTAGTGACTCTTGCGTGGAGTTCCACATCTTGGGTATTGCTATCCCATATGTCACTAGCTCATGGACTCTTGCCAATCACATGAAAGAAAACATAATTTATGTAAGAATTTACCTGATAAATTAATTTCTTTCATATTGGCAAGAGTCCATGAAGCCCACCCTTTTTATGGTGGTTATAATTTTTTTGTATAAAGCACAATTATTCCAATTCCTTTGTTTTTTTTTAATAACTTTATTTTCACAAACTCGGTCAGAGAGGGACATTACAAATCAACGCAGTAACCAAAATACATTAATGCTTTAACATAGTCAGACTTTGAACTAGTGAAGGTGAGGGAATTACACAAGTAATGCATAGCGATCCCTTCCCGAGCTTGATTTTTTTATTTTTTTTTATTAAACCAATAAGGAGAGATGAGGGGGGGGGGGGGCGCTATGGGGAGGAGAAGGGTGGGTGGGTGTTAGAACATAACGGGATAAGGGGTGGACTGTGGAGAAAGGGGGGGTGGAAGGGAGCAAGCATAAATAAACAACTTTGTGTTTGCTATTGCTAACTCAGTCAAAAGGTTATGGCACCAATCCCTATGTTGCTCTGGTTAAACAATGCACATACATGTCTAAATTTACGGTAAGCAGGGAAGAAAATGCACAAAAGTTTATTTTAGTGATCTCATCCTGAGCCCGCGCTCATTTCCCAATTAACCTTGCTGGGAGGGAAGGGTGGGGCAATGTGGGTAGGGGCTGGGGGAAGAGGGGGGGAGGGGAGGAAGATGGGGAGGTGATGGAAGGGCAGAACCGGGGGAGAGAACAGGGTAGGGAGTTAGGAGGTGTAAAAGGAGGGAAGGGGGGGTGGTGGGGAAGAAACAAGGGAGAGCAAACAATTATTTAGTTGAAAGCCCAGTTTCACAGTAGGTGGCACCTGTTATCTTCATCGAAACAGTTCAAACATTCCAACATACATGTTGCGATGCCATCCTTAGAGACTGTGAGCAGAAGCCAGTGCTAGACATAGGCTGCGATCAACTAGGCTTAGTGTCTTATAACTAATCATTTCAGATATAACCATAGTCAAACATTTCAAAGTATAACAAAGTATAACAACGTGTAACAAGCAAGTAACAGTCCTAGTGCAGTAACAAACCCCAAACAACGGGTTATGGATTCTATGCCCTGTACGATTCAGCAGAAGAGCCAAAGCCCTTCCCCCAGGCTACCTCAGGGACTCCTCCCCTAGTAGGGAGTAAAAGGTGAGTAAAAGGTGAGGGGGTTGGGGGATGATGGGGGGTGGGGAGAGGGTGGGGAGAGGGGGGGCCCGCAGCCAGAGTCTATAATAGTAGTAGGGATGGGTGTAAGTCATTGTGTGTTATGTTGAAAGTCAGGTGTTTCCCTCAGCCATCGGCCCTTCAGTTGCTCAGTCGTGAGGTAGGTGCTATTGAGAAAGGGAGCCAGAAGGTGTCGTCTGACGCCTGGAGCGAGATGCAGCATGTAAGGTTCCCATTTGGACATGAAATGTTTTACCCTCATCTCTACATCCCCCTTAACATCTGCTTGCTCAACAAGAAGCTGGGTGTGCGCTAATCTTATGAGTTGGGTTATGTGTGGGGGTTTGGGGAGGATCCAGTGCTTAAGTATTAATTTCCTGGACAACAGTATGATTGCATTTGTAAAACGATCTGTCGGGGAGAAAGGGGCGCGGCCCCGCAGGAAGAAAACCTCATGTCGTGTTAGTCTAAATTTTTTGCCGGTAATTTTAGAGAGCCAGAATTGTACCTTTTCCCAGAATTGTAAGATTCTGGGACATTCCCAGAACAAGTGCACTATGCCTGGGTCCGGGAAAGAGCACTTCAGGCATGAGGAGTTTGCGTTGAGTGCCCATTTGGCTCTTAAGGCCGGTGCGATGTAGCTGTGGTGCATAAGTTTGAGATGTGATTCTCTGGCTTCCGAAGCCAGAGTGGCTCGTACGACCCGCACGTAACTATCCGTCAGTGTCTATGTCTTCATGCAAGGTGGCAGACCATTTGTCACTCAGGTGTTGCACAACGTCAACAGACGTCTGCTGCATAACTAGGTCATAAATGTAAGAGATGGAGTGAGTTCCCTGTTTAGCCAGGGAGCACAGACTGTCTACATGTGTGCATTTCTTGATGTCTAATCCGTCTGTTTGAAGTTTACGTACATAGTGGGTGCATTGAAGATATGGAAAGGTACTATGTGGAGGGAGGTTGTACTTTTCCTGAAGCGCGGCCAGTGAGTACACTTCCTCAGAGAGAGGATATACAAGCTGTGACGCCGAGGTCAAGCCCCTCTCCCCCATGTCCTGAACGCCTGTGTGGTCATGCCCGGGAGGAAGGTTGGGTTCCCCTGCAATGGAAGGTGCCTGGTGATAGTGTGGGAAAAACCCCACCATTTACATAATCTCGTCCATGCCCTGAGAGGGTCCCTGAACAGAATATTATCTTTAATATGGGGCGGTAATGAGCAAAGTTCTGCATGTGGCAGAAAGGCTCAGGCCAGCGGATGTGTAAGCTGAGCCTCTAGATGTTTATCGCCGAACACTGATGTACCCTCCAACCATTCAAAGATCAACTTGGCCAATGTGGACCAGTTGTACCACTCCACATTGGGCAACTTAAGCCCACCCCTGGTGAACGGCATAGCCAACTTAAGGCGACTAATCCTTTGTTTCTTACCATTCCATGCAAATCTGGAAAACATTGTATATACATATAGAGCAGCAGGTCATCCGCATAGAGGGATAAATGTGCGGAGTGCGAGCCAACACTCACCCCCCTCAGGGTCTCCCTAATATAAATGGCCAACGGCTCTACAGCCAGGTTGAAGAGGAGGGGCGAGAGCGGGCAGCCTTGGCGGGTGCCCCTCTCCAGCGTAAAAGATTGTGAGATCTCCCCGTTAACTACAACTGATGTATGTGGGGTTTGGTAGAGCGTCCGAATGTGGTTGTGAAAATCTCCTGTAATTCCAAATTTATGTAGGGCTGTCAGCAAGTGGCCCCACTCCACCCTGTCGAACACCTTCTCTGCGTCTATCGCGAGGAGACAGGCGTCCGGCAGTGAGTTAAAATTACCCTCCCCCCTGGCCTGCCAGTAGTGAGAAATAATTGCTAGGGTCTTACGAATGTTCGTGACCGACGAGCGATGTTTCATGAACCCGGTTTGATCTCTATGAATGACATTCCCTACCACCCCAGCCAGCCTATCCACCAAAATGGCCGTGAACAGCTTGTAATCGTTGTTCAGTAAGGATATTGGTCTGTATGAGGCGGCCAGGGTGGGATCCCTATCTGGCTTCGGAATCAAGGATATATGTGCGTCTGCAAAGTCCGTCGCCGGTTGAGCTGCGCCATTTAGGTATGCGGTAAATGATTGGGATAGTGGGAGGCTAATTTCATCTTGCAGTATTTTGTAGTATTCTATGGGGATTCTATCAGGGCCCGGGGCTTTCCCTAGTTTGGCCCTTTTAATGGCCTTTTGGACTTCCAAGGCTGATATATGTGCATTTAGGGAGGCTAGTTGCTCCTGTGTGAGAGTGGGGGTCCGTATATGGTTCCAAAAGGCTTCCTTATCACTAAGTGTTGTGGTACGCTTGGTGTATAGGTCGGTGTAGAAACGAACAAATTTGTCCGTTATGCTTTTGTTGTCAGTCTGAATAGTCCCATTCACCCGTATAGCGGTGATTACTGATTTAGGTGTGGTTAGTTTTACAGCATTAGCCAATAGCTTACCCGTCTTATTCCCAAATCTATAAAAACGTCCCTTTCTGTGGTGCTGAAAGATTAGATCCTGTCTGTATAGCGTATCCTCTCTAATTTTCTTGCATTCATAGTACTTTAATCTAGTCTGAGTGGACGGGCGCGCTAGGTAATCGTTATATGCAGAGGTAACTGCTGCGTCTGTGTCTGTGTCAGCTCGTTTACGCCTAGAGTTGTGATGTGCCGTGTAACTAGTTATGTGTCCCCTCATTACTGCCTTTGAGGCATTCCAAAAGAGTGCTGGAGTATCGTGATGTTGCGCATTAAACCTCGTATATTCTGACCATCCCGTCTTCAGGTGTTTTCTAAAGTCTAAATTGTTATAAAGATATGTGGGGAAATGCCAGGTCCCTCGAGAGGGGGCGCATGGATTATGCTGCAGCTCCAGCCAGACAGGGTATTCCAATTACTTTGTTATGCTTTTTTGCTCCTTTCTTTATCACCCCACTTCTTGGCTATTCGTTAAACTGAATTGTGGGTGTTGTGAGGGGTGTATTTATAGGCATTTTGAGGTTTGGGAAACTTTGCCCCTCCTGGTAGGATTGTATATCCCATACGTCACTAGCTCATGGACTCTTGCCAATATGAAAGAAATTAATTTATCAGGTAAATTCTTACATAAATTGTTATTTAAGTGGCGGTGATGTCCGGTCGGCAGATTAGGGGTTAAAAACTTTATTTAAGTGTTTGCGATGTGGGGGGGGTGCTCGGTTTAGGGGTTAATAGGTAGTTTATGGGTGTTAGTGTACTTTTTAGCACTTTAGTTATGAGTTTTATGTTACGGTGTTAGCCCATAAAACTCTAAAATACTGACTTTTAAATGCGGTAGGAGTCTTGACAGGAGAGGGTGTCCCGCTCACTTTTTCCAAGACTCGTAATACCAGCATTAGGAAAATCCCATTAAAAAGATAGGATACACAATTGACGTAAGGGGATTTGCGGTATGTTAAAATCGTGGAAAAAAAGTGAGCGGTACACGTGTACCTGTCAGACTCGTAATACCAGCGGGCGTTAAAAAGCAGCGTGTGGACCCCTCAACGCTGCTTTTTAAGGCTAACGCAAAACTCGTAATCTAGGTGTATGTGTTGCAACACTAAAAAATAGCTTCTACTGAAACTAAGCCGGCGTATACATATAAAAAAAATTGCCTTTTAATGTGTTTTTCGGGCTGTATGTAAACTTATGGAGATTGCTATTTCTAGCGTTTTACAGTCCAGACTCAAACAGTTAAATTGCAGCAATTACTCAATATTGGTGAATGTAGTAATCACTTTTTCTTTTAAAATAGTGGTAGTGTCTCTTTAACTGCAATGGTAGCAATGTCCTCTTAATTATAAATGTAGCAATGTCTTCTTAACTCCAGCAAAGCTTGCTTTTGATAGGTGCCAGTAATAAGAATGTATCAGAAGTATGCAGGTTAATATTGTGTTTACAAACAAGTTATGGGTAGCTCAAATTAACGGATTTCTTAGAAATGTTCATCCAGGTTAAGATAATACAATCCAGACCGTGTCAGACCGGTACTCTTACCCTTAATGGAGGACTGCTGTGTCCGGTCATTATGAACGTTCCTGTAGGCCTCCCAACGATATCTACCACATCCTATCTCAGTGGTTCCGATATGTGCCTGGGGAAAAGAAAGATTCTGGCAGGTAAGCTTACCCTCTGCCTTGCAAATCCGTCTGACCTCTACACGCCCGTCAGCGGTTTTTCTTTTTTTAAAAGAAAAAGTGATTACTACATTCACTAATATTGAGTATTTGCCGCAATTTAACTGTTTGAGTCTGGACTTTAACACGCTAGAAATAGCAATCTCCATAAGTCTACATACAGCCCGAAAAGCACATTAAAAGACAATATTTTATGAAATTCCTTTGCAATTTTTTACATGTATACGCCGGCTTAGCTTCAGTAGAAGCTATTTTTTAGTGTTGCAACACTTAGTTTTTTATTCCTTTTTATGTTTTAAGTTTTATTCTTTTGAAGAAGCGCATCATACTGTGTATTTATACTGTGGAATTTTTTTACATAATAAATTGTTGTAGGATATTACTCTCTAGTTTTCTACACTCGTTTCTATATTAGATTGATTCTAATAAGGACTGTAATACTGAATGGTAACTGAAGTAAAGAAGAGGAACCTTTTGCAACATACCCTATACTTCCCTTTATAGATCATTAACTTCTAGTGCTTCTTTTTAGCGCCTCTCCTTCTCCCCCTCTGTTTTCTCTTCTATACACGCTACTATATAGGAAGGAGATAGTTTGGAGAAGAGGTTTAGGAGTTATTTACTCTAGCGCTTTTTTATTTATTTTTTTATTTTTAATATATTTTAGAAAATATAGTGTAACATTTAGACAAATACATCTAAATCGCGCCTTACATTGAGGCCATCTGGTTCACTGGTTTGTAGTGTAAACATCCAGAAAATTTCTCTTATTTAAAAGCATTTCCCTATTCAGTTTAGTGATATGATCAATACCTTGTATAGTTAGAAATGAAACATCTGAGTTGTGCTTCTGTTTAAAATGTCTTGATACAGATATTGATGTCTTGATATCAGTATCTTCATCTTCAATTGATCTCAAATGTTGTAAGAATCTATCTTTAAAGGGATCTTTTGGTTTTCCCTGTATATTGAATTTTACATTGTTCACAACTAAGTACATAAATCACATGAGTTGTTGCACAATTTCTGAAAAATGTAATATCATACTCTTTACTAGTAGTACAGGAAATAAATTTATCTGCCTCAGAAACAAAGTTACACGTTTTGCAGATGGGACGTCTGCACCTGAAAAGACCATCGGCTAGATTTAGATTTTTGTCGGTAAAGACCCGCGTAGCTAACACAGCTTTTTTTCCTACCGCTGCTTCCAAACAACGCTGGTATTTAGAGTTCTCTGAAGGGCTGCATTAGGCTCCAAAAAGGGTGCGTTGAGCCGAATTTACCGCCACTTCAACCCTCAATACCAGCGTTGCTTATGGTAGCGGTAAGCTGGCAAAACGTGCTCGTGCACGATTCCCCCATAGGAAACAATGGGGCAGTTTGGGATGAAAAAAAACCTAACACCTGCAAAAAAGCAGCGTTAAGCTCACAACGCAGCCCCATTGTTTCCTATGGGGAAACACTTTCTAAGTCTGCACCTAACACCCTAACATGAACCCCGAGTCTAAACACCCCTAACCTTACACTTATTAACCCCTAATCTGCCGCCCCCACTATCGCTGACACCTGCATTACACAATTAACCCCTAATCTTCCGCTCTGGACACCGCCGCCACCTACATTATCCCTATGAACCCCTAATCTGCTGCCCCCAACATCGCCGACCCCTACATAATATTTATTAACCCCTTATCTGCCCCCCCAACGTCACCGCCACCTAACTTCAAGTATTAACCCCTTATCTGCCGACCGGACCTCGCCGCTACTATAATAAATGTATTAACCCCTAAACCGCCTCACTCCCACCTCGCAAACACTATAATAAATAGTATTAACCCCTAAGCTGCCCCCCCACCTAACTTCAAGTATTAACCCCTAATCTGCCGACCAGACTTTGCCGCTACTATAATAAATGTATTAACCCCTAAAGTCAAGTCTAACCCTAACCCTAACACCCCCCTAAGTTAAATATAATTTTAATCTAACAAAATAAATTAACTCTTATTAACTAAAGTATTCCTATTTAAAACTAAATACTTACCTGTAAAATAAACCCTAATATAGCTACAATATAACGAATAATTATATTGTAGCTATTTTAGGATTTATATTTATTTTACAGGCAACTTTGTATTTATTTTAACTAGGTACAATAGCTATTAAATAGTTATTAACTATTTAATAGCTACCTAGTTAAAATAATTACAAAATTACCTGTAAAATAAATCCAAACCTAAGTTACAATTAAACCTAACACTACACTATCATTAAATTAATTAAATAAATTAACTACCAATAACAACAATTAAATACAATTAAATAAACTAAACTAAATTACAAAAAACAACAAACATTAAATTACAGAAAATAAAAAAAGATTACAAGAATTTTAAACTAATTACACCTAATCTAAGCCCCCTAATAAAAATTAAAAAAAAACCAAAATAATAAAAGTCCCTACCCTATTCTACATTACAAAGTGATCAGCTCTTTTACCAGACCGTAAAAGGGCTTTTTGCGGGGCATGCCCCAAAGTAATCAGCTCTTTTGCCTGTAAAAAAAAATACAACCCCCCCAACATTAAAACCCACTACCCACATACCCCTACTCTAACCCACCCAAACCCCCCTTAAATAAACCTAACACTACCCCCCTGAAGATCTCCCTACCTTGAGTCGTCTTCACCCAGCCGGGCCGAAGTCTTCATCCGATGGGGCAGAAGAGGACATCCGGACCAGCAGACATCTTCATCCAAGCGGCATCTTCTATCTTCATCCATCCGACGAGGAGCGGCTCCATCTTCAAGACCTCCGGCGCGGAACATCCTTCTTCACCGACCACTACCCGACGAATGAAGGTTCCTTTAAGCTCGGATTGAGCTCGCATTCTATTGGCTGTTCCAATCAGCCAATAGAATGTGAGCTCAATCCAATTGGCTGATTGGATCAGCCAATCGGATTGAACTTGAATCTGATTGGCTGATTGAATCAGCCAATCAGATTTTTTCCTACCTTAATTCCGATTGGCTGATAAAATCCTATCAGCCAATCGGAATTCGAGGGACGCCATCTTGGATGACGTCACTTAAAGGAACCTTCATTCATCGGGTAGTCGTTGGTAAAGAAGGATGTTCCGCGCCGGAGGTCTTGAAGATGGAGCCGCTCCTCGTCGGATGGATGGAGATAGAAGATGCCGCTTGGATGAAGATGTCTGCCGGTCCGGATGTCCTCTTCTGCCCGGATAGGATGAAGACTTCTGCCGGTCTGGATGTCCTCTTCTGCCCCATCGGATGAAGACTTCGGCCCGGGTGGGTGAAGACGACTCAAGGTAGGGAGATCTTCAGGGGGGTAGTGTTAGGTTTATTTAAGGGGGGTTTGGGTGAGTTAGAGTAGGGGTATGTGGGTGGTGGGTTTTAATGTTGGGGGGGTTGTATTTTTTTTACAGGCTAAAGAGCTGATTACTTTGGGGCATGCCCCGCAAAAAGCCCTTTTAATGGCTGGTAAAAGAGCTGATTACTTTGTAATGTAGAATAGGGTAGGGACTTTTATTATTTTTTTATTTTTTATTTTATTAGGGGGCTTAGATTAGGTGTAATAAGTTTAAAATTCTTGTAATCTTTTTTTTATTTTCTGTAATTTAGTGTTTGTTTTTGTAATTTAATTTAGTTTATTTAATTGTATTTAATTGTTGTTATTGGTAGTTAATTTATTTAATTAATTTAATGATAGTGTAGTGTTAGGTTTAATTGTAACTTAGGTTAGGATTTATTTTACAGGTAATTTTGTAATTATTTTAACTAGGTAGCTATTAAATAGTTAATAACTATTTAATAGCTATTGTACCTAGTTAAAATAAATACAAAGTTGCCTGTAAAATAAATATAAATCCTAAAATAGATACAATATAATTATTTGTTATATTGTAGCTATATTAGGGTTTATTTTACAGGTAAGTGTTTAGTTTTAAATAGGAATACTTTAGTTAATAAGAGTTTATTTATTTTGTTAGATTAAAATTATATTTAACTTAGGGGGGTGTTAGGGTTAGGGTTAGACTTAGCTTTAGGGGTTAATACATTTATTATAGTAGCGGCGAGGTCGGCAGATTAGGGGTTAATACTTGAAGTTAGGTGGCGGCGACATTGGGGGGGCAGATTAGGGGTTAATACTATTTATTATAGTGTTTGCGAGACGGGAGTGCGGCAGTTTAGGGGTTAATACATTTATTATAGTAGCGGCGAGGTCCGGTTGGCAGATTAGGGGTTAATACTTGAAGTTAGGTGGCGGCGACGTTGGGGTGGGCAGATTAGGGGTTAATAAATATTATGTAGGTGTCGGCGATGTTAGGGGCAGCAGATTAGGGGTTCATAGGGATAATGTAGGTGGCGGCGATGTGCGGTCAGCAGATTAGGGGTTAAAAATATTTATTATAGTGGAGGCGATGTGGGGGGACCTCGGTTTAGGGGTACATAGGTAGTTTATGGGTGTTAGTGTACTTTAGAGCACTGTAGTTAAGAGCTTTATATACCGGCGTTAGCCCATAAAGCTCTTAACTACAGCCTTTCCATGGGTGGTAGGAGTCTTGTCGGTAGAAGGTCTACCGCTCACTTCAGCCAAGACTCTAAATACCAGCGTTAGGAAGATCCCATTGAAAAGATAGGATACG